>NC_025702.1:8642379-8647389 GCF_000633955.1 Camelina sativa | reverse complement strand
TTGATACCATTATTTTCTCTTCCGATTTCTTGGTCTTCTTGGTTTTCCATAACCGGACCTCCCATACCTACAGTTACATACAAATTATTTCATTCTATATTATAAGCTTCTCGTTAATTTGAATACTTGTTTGAT
Source organism: Camelina sativa (assembly GCF_000633955.1). Taxonomy (NCBI): domain Eukaryota; kingdom Viridiplantae; phylum Streptophyta; class Magnoliopsida; order Brassicales; family Brassicaceae; genus Camelina; species Camelina sativa. Next base: position 8,647,254 of record NC_025702.1, on the reverse strand, counting down.
TATATTCGTATAGTAATTAATATACACACCAATCTCGTGTTATATTATATTAGGTTGTATATTCAATATATGAAATAAAAACAAATATTTGCGTTGGTTGAGTCAAGTGCATGCTAAAAAAAATAAAAGTAACCCGACATCTTGGTACACCTGCTTGTCAGTTTTCGGGCCGGAATAGTTTACAACTCAAACTCTTTAGTTATGTCATTTCACTAATATTAAGTTTTTTTTTTTTTTCATTTTTGGTGAAAAAACTAAGATTTTACCGAGTTTAGGCTCATAATATTAATCTTTAATTTTCTTAATGTTTCTACCATTTCATCAAAAACAGATTTCAAATTTTAAAATTAAATTGTTTAATGAAAAATATATATTGACTTTATGGATGAACAAACAACTTATCTCTCTTTAGGTACTTAATTTTTTTTATTTATCAAAGAAAATTCTCTTATTGTGAAATTGCAAAATTACATTATCATAAGTGCCAATTTTTTTATAATATAAATAAATATACACAATGTATGTATATACGTGTGATCAGTATATGTATAGGTTACCTGAATATTTTTGCCAACGTTGACCGGATAAGATTCGGCGAAAACCAAATCACCGAGAACAGCAGGTCGGAGGTGGTGAATGGAGAGATGGATACCGGCAACACGTTTATAACCAGATGCGATTCCGGCGCCGAGACTGGCGAGTCCCTCGGCGATCAGAGCTGATACGCCGCCGTGCAAGACTTTGAACGGCTGGCAACATTTGTCAGTTACGGTGAGGTGGCCGGAGACTCTGGTGGCTGAGAGCTCTTCATATACAAATCCTAAGATTTTAAGCGGCTGATCAATGATATATTCCGGCGAATTTGGATCCATTTCTTAGGTTTTAACTTTTAATGATCGATCAAAGCTTTTTTCTTTCTTTTTTCTTTTTGGAGGTTCGGCGTCGTCTGATTTTTTTGTTGTTGTTTATTTGCTATTTTAAGAACTTATTATTGGGCTTACTACTGGGCTTATTGACAAAAGGCTTACTATTTTGTTAATTTGAATTTAAGTATAATTTGATATTTGTCAATCAATTAAGAAATTTTAATTTTTTTTTGAGTTATTCATTGGAATCTCCCCTCATTTACTAAAATATGGATCTTATCCAACACTAATAAACTTTGAAAATCTTGGTATATTAATTTAATTTGATATGACTTGACTTGCAATAAGAAACAAAAAATTCAAGATATAAACCATATATGATCAACACACATATACTCTATGGAAATTTTAATTTTTGAAGAATCTAAACCACTTAAAATTGATTTTTAAATCATTTATCAATAAATCTTCTTTTGACTTTTTTAAGTCTTCTGCAAAAACACTATATGGTAGCAAAAATAATATCTAGCGTTTCTTTTTCTAAATAATTAAAAGAAACTTGACTTCAGAAGGATGTAAAGCTCACATGGTGATATACATAATGTTTAATTTCACATGGTGATATACATAATGTTCAAAGCTAACAAACAATAATGTTTAATTTTTACTTTTTTTTCTTTCATCGAGATTTATTATTTATTACAAATTATAAGAAATGTTACATAGACGATTGTACCATGAACAATTTATTTGGATCATCTTAAATTCACTACCTAAAATGCTTCCTTCTCTATGTTCATGTTTGACATATTGAATGATCCATGATGGACGACTCTTCATTGTGTATGTGAAATCATGGCGAAAGTCTCTACCTGCACATTACTCGAAATCTCACGTAAATTTACTTCCATTAATCTGCATAATTGCATTATCTGGAATTCGAACTCGAATCCTAGATCTCTTAGAATAGAACCATTGATTAATAATTTTTAGTCAATCATTGGATAAAAAGGCTTACACAAACAATTTTTATTTTAATATTAGAATTCATATTTTCTTATTTTTCTAATGTATGTAAAGTACACATATGTATTATTGTATTAACTTACATGTTGGGGATACATCGGTCAATTCAAGGTTAATTCTATCAACAAATTATTCTAACTGTTAGTTGAGTGGTTAGTAGAATATGTTATTTGAATATATCAATGGGAAAATTGAGTTGCATACTAAATTACTCTATATAGAACCCATGCCGAAACATATAAAAGATATTTGAATAATATTTTTATTTATATATATAATAAAAATTACACATATAAAATTAGGGATTAATTAGTAATGAAGACATTGGTATGGGAAGAATCATGAGACTAAAATCTAACTTTGCAGCAACAAGCAGCAGTCTTTGAGCCAACGTCCATACGTACACAAGCCCCTCCTTTGTATCCTTTCGATTTGCAAGCTGCATCGCACGTCTTTGTGTTTGTACATTCCCCCGGTAGACAAGGTATCATTTGTCCTGTTTAGTTTAATACACAAATACTGTCAAAATTCTATAAAAATAGTAAACACACGCCCAAAAAAAATTCACAAAAAAATACGACAAAAATGATAGATCCACGAGAGAATTTTGGTTTTCTTGGTTTTACGATTTTATATAAAATAAATTATAAATGTCTAGACCTAAGCATGACCAAAATTAAATAATCGTATTTCGGACCGTATCTAAACCATAATCGAATAAAAGCCATAAATGTTAATTGAAAATATATGGTTAAATTATTTTAATTATAACCGTTAATTAACCGTAACCGTATCAAAATTATTGGTTGACCGCATAGTTAAACTGTAATTTTTTTTAAACGTAACTATGTTTAAAAAATAATAAAAAATACTAATTATTATTTATTTAATTGGATTATATGATATATAGAAATATGAGTACACTAAAATAACATATTAATCAAAATAAATAATATCAATCATATCATATCATCAAATAATATCAACTGTATCATATTATCAAATAACCATAACCGTACATAACCATAACCATTTTAACCGGAACCGTGTTTAACCGTAACCGTTTAAATGGTTACAGTTAAGCTTAGACAAAATTTCTAACTGTAACCGGTGGTTAATAAACCGTAACCGTAGCCATGCCTCTAGACCCAACAAATAAAATAAAATCTACACGAAAATTAAATATATTTTTTCCAACTGACATTGTCTTTTAGTGGATAGTTATTAAAATATCCAAAAACTTATAATTTGTAGCATATATTGAATATGTCATCTAATTGAAAATACTTAATAAATTTTAATGAACATATAATAACATTATTTAACAACTAATTAAAATACTAATCTTATAATGGAAACTTTGTTGGAAAAATTTGTATTTTTCTTAAAATGTGAACACAATATTTAAACATGTAAATATAATACGCCTACCTTTTTCTTACAAAAAAAGAAATAATACGCCTACTTTTTTTTCGGAAGGAGATAATTTACAACTACAACTACAAACACAAACACATTGCTTTTTGGTATCTAGATAGTTTGACCTAAAACGTAAAATTAACATCCAAAATGTCTTCAGAAACTTCAACATAGAAAATCACAGTGATATGTTGAATGATGATTTTAAAATGATTTAATTATAAATAACTAAGTAACCTGAAATCATTGGCAGAAGAATGAGAGGAAACACCATTAACGAAAATGGCAAACAAGATGAAATTTTTTTTGTCACCATTATATACAAACAATGGGAAGTGTGACGCTAGTGTTTGAGAATGTTCTTATATTATTATTATATGACAGTTTGATATATATATATATATATAAATAAATCGTAGTCTTTTTAATTAAAACTTTCAACATTTCTTTCACATTTGACATAACTAATATATATATGTATATATCTATAGCTATATATACATATATCAATATAACTTTTAAAACCTTTTCTTTAATTTATGAAATTTAGTTACTTTCTAAAAAAAAGGACTCAGAAAAAGATGCTTTTAAAAACATGATTTTGTCTTCTTTTTTTTTGGGACAAAACTATCTTTTCTTTAAATAATTAAATTTCATATATTTTCATATTAATAAATGAATGTAACATCTATATATTTTCATAAAGCTTTAAGAAAAAAAGAATTTTGTGTGCTATATATTCTACTTAAATCTTCATGTATTCATGTTGAACCGGTTTATTTAATTTTCCTAATTAATCAGATAAATTAAAAAAGATAGAATTAGTTCATTTTAATACCTAATATTAAATACAATTAAATCTATATTTATATTTAGTTAATTTTATTAGAAAAGTTCAAACATAGTAAAATAGAAACCAAATGAAACTAACAACAGATAAGATCACATATATACAATTTTATTATATTATTAATTAACTAATTTACTAAACACATTAGGTTACCGAACCAAACCGTTTGGGTCGAGAGATAACATAAATGAATGGTTGGAAAGTAGAATTGGGTCGGTTTGAATTATGTTGGTTCAGTTTGGTTTGATTCAGTTTGGTTTAAATGCCCACCCCTAATTGAAAGAACAAAGAATGAGAAGTAAATAAATTTATATATGTACTTAACATGAATATCATGCACATGCTTTATTGATGTAAAAGAGATTTTGATTTCCACATCAAACATATTTGAATATAGGTTTTTATTCATATAATAAAAAGCACATAGATCTACTGATAAGCTAATTAGTAATGAGGACATTATCAGATTTGAAAGATTCTTGAGATTTAAAATTAGGATTGCAGCAGCAAGCACCAGTCGTTGAGCTAAAGTCCATGCGTACACAAACCCCTCCTTTGTATCCTTTTGATATGCAAGCTACATTGCATGGTGTTGAGTCCGTACATATCCCCGATATACATGGTATCATTTGTCCTGTTTGGTGCATAAATATACACATTGATAAGATTTTAAGTGTAAACCTATTAATTGTTGAAATGACTTTTTTTTTTTTT
>NC_025702.1:8638017-8642310 GCF_000633955.1 Camelina sativa | reverse complement strand
TTTTTTTTTTTTTTTTTTTTAACTTAGCAATGCATGTACTATATGTTTCTAATTATTATTTTTGTTTTCTTCTTCTTCTTAATATTATTATTAAAATAACGAACATTAGACAGCCTTTAAAATCAGAAATTGCTACCTCCAAAAAAAATACACAAAAGTGACATTTGAAATATTTTTCACATCAAAATAAATAGTACATGCATTGACACCACAACTTTTGTGTGTACAAGACAAATACTTTATTTTGAAAACCACAAAAGTGACATCTGAAATAGTTTTCACAACAAAATAAATATACAAAAATAAAACTTTATTTTGTTTGACATTTTTTTTAGACCCAAGATTTAAATCTTCAATAGAGAATTCATTTTAGGGAATTTTTCAGAAAAATACAATTTTCATAAGAAATATTGCCAAGTTCATTACAATATCAATGATTACTGAGGAAAAACTCAAATTTTTAAAAGTACACAAGTAAGATTTCCAGTCAAAGTATACATCAAAACATTGACACCACAACTTTTTTTTTACAATAAAACTTATAATTTGATTGTAATTTGTATTTTTTTTTATGAATTGATAGTTTTTTTTTTTTTGATGCAAGCATAATATTGAAAACGTAATTACATTTTTCTTTTTTTTTGTGTCAAGCTTAATTTTTCTGCATGATATTGTCAAGACCTATGAATTTTGCATATGAAATCATCAAACTTTTAGTAAATAAATGTGTTACCTGAAATAATTGGCAGCAAAGAGGGAGTAAACACAATCAACAAAAGTAATGAAAGATATGAAAATTTATTTGTTGCCATTGTTTGTGTTGGGAGAGGCTCGTTGTTGGAATAAGCTTTACTTTTTTTTCTCTTTTTGTCAACGAATAAGCTTTACTCTCACTTTGAAAAGAAAAAGAAAAAAACTAAAGAGGAACAATCTTCAAAATAAATGGTAGAAGAGATTATTATATCATACAAAAATGAATACAAGTTAATATATAGATAAAAACTATTAGGTATGATATAATTGTAAATCTTATTTTATGGTAAGAATTAATTGAGGGATTCCTTCAGGATTTTAAGCTTTTAAAGTTTTGTTGAATTTTTGAAAAGAAAAGTTTCAACATTCAAACGTATTAACATATACAGATTTATGACCTTTTCTAATATAAATGATAAGATACTTATAAATGATTGTGTATATGGGTCTATATATATATATATATACTAGAATTTGTCCCGTGCACATGCGAGAATTTAATTTAAAAAAATTTCTATAAATATAAATTTTTAACTTTAAATATAATCATTCAAACTTTTGAGAATAAAACTATACAAACGCTAAAATTACTTTACTAAATGGTATGAATTCCTTAGTACTAATAGCTTGAAAGTGGTATGTATGAAAGTAAGGCGGTATGGCTCAAATGTTGCGATCTAAGAGTGAGATCGAGGGTATGGATTCCCTGTTGTGCGAGGTTGTTTTGGTCGCTAACACCAAAGGTGGTTTTAGTTAATTAATCGACACCAATCCCCTATTGTCAAGGTTGTTTTGGATGCATACTTTAGTTTTGTAAATAAAGTGGTGTAGAGATATTAATATTACTTCACCAACATAATTGGAAATAAAGTAAAATGTTTAAAAGAAAAACATTATTAAAACTAAAGTGTTGTAATGTCCAGACCGCCATCTTTTAGTGGGCCCCTATGTACAATCCCAGTCCATGGTCCACTTTTCTTAACGGGTTTCACGTTCTTTCACTAGGTCCGTGAGCTTATCTATATCTGACGGTCGGTTTGCTACGTTCGGGAGGTTTAAAGACTTGTTACCATCCCTACAAATCACCACAAGATCTTTCCCTGTGTTTTGTCCTCACTCGCACAATTCCGACAGTCATTTCTCTGAAAGTCACCCATCCTAAGATGGGTTTGGCTCTGTAACCACTTGTAATGCTCATACCGCCACTTTTTAGTGGATCCCATGTCCAATCCCAGTCCATAGACCCACATTCCTTAATGGGCATCACGTCTTCTCACTAGGCCTGTGAGCCCATCCATATATGACGGTCGGTTTGCTACGTCCGGGAGGTTTAAAACTTGTTATTGTCCCTACAAATCACCAGATGATCTTTCCCTCTGTTTTGTTCTCACTCGCACAGTTCCGACAGTCACTTTCGCGGAAGGTTACCCATCATAAGACTACTCCAGCTCAAGCACGCTTAACTCTAGAGTTCCCTCAGGACCCCTGACCAAAATGATAAGTGCACTTTGGTAACATAAATGGCTAAATCAATTCTTTTAAACCTCTACGCAAGTCTCTGAAACCGGGGTGTCACAAGTATCATCAAAGATTCATTTTAAAAAACACATGCATAATTTATACTACTTATATATATATATATATATATATATATATATATATATATATATATAAACATAATTCTCAGATGAATCACCAAAATTATGAAAATGTCATCCATCCATTTTGCAAATAGAAAAGAATTAGTTGTTTAATTATTGCTATTACTCTATTAGAATCACTTTAAAATAATGAGAATATTTTCATTGTATAAAGACTCTTTTTTTTTTAAGGGTTAATAAAGACTATGTCTTATTATTTTGTTTATTATATTAAGGTAGAAAAATTTATTGTACAAAAAGTCGAAGTTATCTTACTATTCTTACATTGCCAAAACAAAATTATATACTAATTATTTTTTTCACCTAAACATGAATGACTTAGATTTGAACTTGACTAAACGGTTAATAAAGACTCTTTCTTATAACATTGTATTTATTATAAGGCAGAAAAATTTATTGTACAAAAGCCAAAGTTATCTTACTATTTCTTACATTGCCAAAACAAATTATATACTAATTAATTTTCCACCTAAACATGCTTGACTTAGATTTGAACTTGACTATATCAAGAGCTTCAAATCTCTAGAACTATTACTACAAAAAAACTGATAAAAAGCATTCACTCTCATTTCACCAAGATTATTATTTTTTTAAAATGGAATTCCGGAGATCTCCATACAATTTCACTGGAGTTTTTATCATTGTCTTATTTTTCGTCACAGGTGAGTTAACTATACAAAATAATATTAGTGCTTCTTATTTTCAAGATATAATCTAAAATTATTTACAAGTAGAATATCAAATTTAGGAAATATTATTTCTTCCCCCCCACACACACACACAAAATAATTACATTTTTGTGCATGCTTGTTTTTTCCTTCAATATAAATTTTAGTAGGTTTATAATAGTAATTAAAATATGTTTGCGGCATATTGATGATATATAATGGTTGATTTTTGTGTTATGGATATAATATTTACAGGATTAGACTCAAGATCAGAAATATATGATCCAAAGTGTCCGGGTATATGTTCACCTGGAGTTGAACCAGACTGCAACACACTTTGCACTGGCATGGGGTTTCCTGGAGGCTACTGTAAAGGACTAACGTGTTGCTGCAAACCTAAATCCTCTAAACTCTCAAATATCCTCCCTCCTTAATTTTTATATTTTGTAATCTCAATTACTCTATTATATCTTTGAATAAATTCTAATAAAACTTTAAGCTTCGGTATAAAACAACTAATATTCAATAGAAAATTGCGACATCACTAGGATTGGGTAGACAGACTTTCCCCAAAATTTTATTATTATTTACAACTTTTGCATTCACATGGGAAGCATGGGAAACTGCTTAAAAAATATAACATTTTTTGGTGTGAGTTTATATATTTTGCACAAATATATATATATATATATATATATATATACGAAATATATCAGAAACATTATATACAACTAGATTTTTCTGTAATATTATACGAAATAATTTTGTATTTCGAATCAACAAAAAAAAATTACTTCAAAATAATAAATGTCACCAAGTGGGTGGCGTTCTAGTGGCTTTGGGAGAGTTAATTTACGCCTTAAGCATGGTATTATCAACTACTGACCTCGATTGACGGGAGATTATATATGGGCAATGGTGCCGAACTTCCATCTATATTATTATTTTTGAAGTAAATTTTGTGTTATGTTCTTGAAGTTTTGGTTATTTAATTTGTTTTATTTATAACATTAATCTCTAACTATTTTTCTGAAACAACAATTCCTGAAAACTCATTTAATGAAACTAATAAAATTGACCTTATTTGATACGTTTATTGTCATACAAAGCTTGACAAAATCTACATGTCGATTGTTCCAAAAACAGCTATACGCATTCAATTTTTAATCTCATAAAATTTTCAAAATCTATTTTAATCCCCTTCAATTTTA
>NC_025702.1:8623910-8637605 GCF_000633955.1 Camelina sativa | reverse complement strand
TATATATATATATATATATATATTTTTGAATTATATTTTGGGTTTTACTCTTAAAATTATCCATATTTGCGTAGTTAATCCTTACAATTATGTCAAAATAGCAATAACTAAATTATTCTTAAAATCGCGAAAAAAAATATTTCTAACATCTATATTATTATTTTTGAAGTACATTTTGTGTTATGCCCTTGAAGTTTTGGTTATTTAATTTATTTTATTTACAATATTAACCCCTAACTATTTTCCTAAAATAACAATTCCTAGAAACTTATTTAATGGAACTATATTAATCGAACAAATTTATTTACACTTATTACCATAATAAGCTTGACACCATCTATACTTTCTGATGTTTCAAAACATAATTCTACGCATTAAACTTTTAATCCCATAAAAATCTTCAAACCTATTTTAGTAGATCTTTATAGACTGTATGATCTCTTAAATTTAAATGACACAACCGAGTTTGAGTAACAAATGATTACAATCACAATAATTATTATAACGTTAATAAAGTTCATAAACACGAGAACCCAACTTTTAAAAACTCAATAATCGGGTATATTTAACTTTAGCATCAAGAAAAACATTTAATATAGTATATACCGTGTTAAGAAACTGAATATTATTCTGCGATAATGTTATCAACTCAAATAGGAAAACACTAAAATCTCTCTTTTATTGCTACGGATCGTAAACTCCTTGCTCATCATGCATTTTCCATATATAAATATCAACTTCACAAACGAAACATAACACACAACCAAAACCACTAATATGACGGTTTTGAAACACGGGTTAAACCACTAATATGACGGTTTGTTGTTATATAGTGGGACATGTTATTAACATGACGATTTGAATTAACATTAGTATAAATATAAAATATTATTAATTCGGTTTTGAAACACGGGTTAAATCTTCATTTAATTATTTGGTCAATACCACTAATATAAAAAAATAAACATATTAAATCAGGGTAATTTAACTAAAATTTTATAAAACAATTAAATCATTGATAAAATTGTGACTTAATTCGACAATAGCTTATAATTTACATATTTATGTATTTATTTCCCCTATTATTGTTCTAATAATTGACAATCCAAACAAAATTATTATTTAATTAAACAAAACAAACTAAATATAGAAAACAAAAGAATTAAAATGTTATTATATTTAAAAAAATTGTCCTGCGGTGTACCGCGGGTTAAAATCTAGTGATTTATCAATAAGTTAAAAAAAATTGGGGTTTTATTTTTTATATCACAAGCAAATGTCTTGTTTATATTTAAGAAGAAAAGAGAAATAACTATTGTAAATTTAAAATGGATTAACCATCACATATTGTTTCTTTAAAGATAACCACATTTATAAATTTCAGAGATGCCAAAATATCCAAGGCGAAGTTTGGTAGGAGTTAAGATGAGAGGCTAAGATTCCTGCAAACTGAAATACATCAGAAGATGATGCAACGTATAAGTTGTAGTAAGTTCTAATGAATCCTATCTATTTCACAAAATTGGTTGAACTCCATGGATGTAAACTCTCCTCCTATTTCTACACAATTACCTTAAACTTCTTAAACATCACGAATGATTCTTCTTTAAATTCTCCTCTTTATGTTTACAACCTATCATCCAAGACTCATTAGTTAGATGATTGGACTAAGTGCAAGTGAAAGTACGCAATGATCCTTGGATCGAGCATCCATCTTGGTTCCTTTCAAAACTGGTTGTAGCTATTAAGGATGATGATAACTAAAAAGATCACAAAACAGCATTGTTGTTAGCATTTTCTGGTCGCCAGAAAACAAAAAGATGGTTGCAATGAAAACTTGATTAGTAAAAACTAATTAATGAAACATTCTTGAAATAAATTAGAAATATAGTCTCAACAATTTGTAAGAAATAGAGGTTCGTTTGAGATGTCCTATTCAAGTTGTCTCTTTCTGTGTGGGAAGTTTACATCTTCCTGAGTTTTCCTGACTCTGAAAAGTAACTGCTTTGAATCCCACTGTCTAATCCGATTGCTTGAGGATTGCACAACTCTAGTCCTTGCACAAGACTGAAAGCCAAACTTGATGTCCTCAAACTAGAGGTAGTAGCACCACCTGTGTTCGGTCGCTTTTTAGCATTAAGTTTAAGCTTCCTTGAAACACGCAGCCTATTGCTCCTAGCCTGACCAAGCATTCCATATCCATCACCGTATCCATCACCAAGAGAGCTCTCTTCGGGTGTACCAAAGGCCACCCTGTTGGTTAACTTTCTCATGTCTGTCACTTGATACCTTTCTTTCCTTTTTCTTAGACGGATACCACCCCTTCTCTTTTTAGGCTCAGAATAAGGAACAAGAAGTGGCTTAGGTTGCCTTGCAGGAGAAGGTTCTTGCCACTTACCAATAGTCTTGCTGATTACTTCCTTCAAAGCTTTCCCTTTTGTTCCAGATGGATCTCCTCTAGTAGCGTCAACTCTAGCCGCCAAAGTCGATTTTGAAGCCAAGAGCCTGCTAGCGCGACTTCGAAGTCCAGGAGGCGTGCTTTGGAATATTTCTGTCTGCTCTAGACAACCCACACGAGACTGTGACGTTGCAGTAGAGAATCCAACTAGGTTCTTCCTCTTGTGGCCAAGAAGTAGAACATTACAGGCAGGCATTTTTGCAAGTGATGATAAACCTCCAGCAGTTCCCATGAGCTTGGCTGCAACAGCACTCCCGACAATGGCCGAGAGATTTGGTGCGATATGTCCCATCTTGGTTTCAACAAACTCAAGAGCCTTCTTTCTTGCGGAGTCAAGATCAAGAACCCGATCACAAGCGTCTAACGTCTTACGTAGGACATCACCTGGCAGTGGGTTCCCTTTTGTGGTTAAAGAAGCAAGTGAAAGAGCAATAACAGTCGCTGGTCGAAGATCAAGGTCATCCAGATCAACAAGGGTTGTTAAATCTATCTCATTCCCAATTTTTTTCACAACACGGGCATAATCGATTGGGTCATGTACCAGCGTCTCAAGCTCTTGGAACTTAACTTTGTACTTGTCGAGGATAAAGTTGTGGATGATGACAATCTCATTCTCAATATCAACCAAGAGCTTATTGCAATCCACAATTAGTTTGTTGTATTCAAGATCATCTTCGAATATCTCTAAATCCTTTCCGAGAGCCGCCTGTTCCACTTTCTTCATTGTATCAGCGTATCTCTGAGTTTTCTGTAGCTTAGAAACGCTCTCGAGATCATCATAGTTAAGGATTTCTTCTAACTCTGCCATGTCCATATCAATATTTTCTTCCTTGTCTCTTCCATCTTCTAGTTCGGTTTCGTTATCAGATAAGTCGTCCAGATCTGTGTAAAAACAATCTTCAAGAGTTGTCATATACTCGGAACGCAGAAGAAGCTTTAGTGATTCTCTTGTGGATTAATCAAAAAGCACCTTGTAAAAGCTTCTTTAATCTCTCTCTCACGTCTATGCTTAGGTCTAGCCGTCTGCGGCCTTAGGTTTGGTTTTCTATCAAAACCTAGGACCCACGATCCAAAGGAAATTTCTTTTTATTAATTAATATTTATTTCCTTTTCTCCATTTTTATGTCCTAATCTTTTTTTTCCAAGTAAAAGAAGATTTATTATGTCTATATTGTTTTATGATTTTGAAATCGACCGTAACCCGATTTGTTTCACTTTTTTTTTTTCGATAAAAGGAGACATTTTATCTCAAGTTTCACATTCTCATGTTGTTATCAAGTTTCAGTGATGTCTTTTTTGTCTCACTGAAACATGTTTTGTAGAGATGCTTTTGTACAGTACATTATTAATTTTGATTTCCCGGACCTTAGACAAGACAATTTCTTCAAGTTATCCAGCTGTTGCATAGCCAGTAGCGAACCAATCGAATCGAATGAATGGCCTTAGATGTTCTTTGTGATCGGAATCATGATTGCTTTCGGTAGTAAAAAACGAAGATACTAAATAAGAAAGAACGAGTTTGTTTATTTACTTTGCAGGGGACGAATTGAAAAGATTAGAGACAGAAATGGGAATCATTATGCGATTTATCTATCATAGGTCACAGGTAAAATTTGACATTGTCTTTGGCTTCAAACATTTAATGTTCCTGGAGGAGTCTTGGACCACACCACTGATGTACCGATATTTAGATTTCGCTTGGTAGATTTTCTCCCCACATTGTCATCTTGCTTTATACGTCTCATCTGCTATTGCAAAATGGGATACAGCCATGCAGGCTTCTACATCAAAGTGTACGATGACGATGCTCACGTAAATCTCGGTCAGTTACGTAAAGCATTCATGTCTTTCAAGTTTCAAATCAAAGTAACTTGTCATATCATCTAGGAAAGTAAGTTACCACTCTCTTTTTTTTTTTCATATTTGTAAATCCTATCTAACACATTGTTAAGCATTGGTAATACGAACTCCCTAGGATGAAACTCTGATGGAGGCTGATGACAGGTAAGAGGCGACGTGAATTGATGGTGATGATGCACAAGTGGATTGCGAGTGACGGCAGGTGATGTTCGAGAGAGAAAAGCAATGATTCGATGGTGAGAAGTGTTAGATGGTTATATGGATTCGAAAATAAAGTGAAGAGTTTCTTAATCACAAAGTGTTTAGAAACTCGGAATCATGAACGCATTCACGAGTTCGGATTGAGAGAAGAAATATTCAACAATACTTGTTACATAAAACTTCTTCGCTCCCAAACAAGGAGGCGTCGCTTTTGGGTTTTATAATCAACCCTAAGGCTCGACACTCCAAACAACAGGAAGTTCAAAATAAAACAACAAGGCGTGTAAAGGAAATAAGAAAAACAACGAAGCGTCTAGGTGATCTGTAGTAGTACAGAAGTCACTTGTATTAGTACAGAAGTCATGGTGACTTGTACATTATCCCCCATTGGTAATGACTTCTAGATAACTCGACGTAGTGATCCATTTGCCTCATTAAAAACCATACCGAGAAAACCCATTGGGACAAAACTCAGCTATGGGAAAAAGAGTACAAACTTCACACCTAAGTTATCTAGTTATCATTACCGGGTGAAGTCTTCAGGGTGGATATGTTGAAGACTTGGATCCTCGGTAGATTGAATGACCCGTCAGCTATGAGTGCATGAGCTTCCTTGGCCATCTCCTTAGCTCTTGAACGAGTGATCCTTCCCACGATCTCCGGTTTCTCTGCAGCTTCTGACTCCTTGCTGGCCACGATCATATCATCCTCCCCCTCTTCAAAAGGATTTGTCCTCAAATCGGGATCTGCATAATAAGGAAGCAAGTCAGAAACATTGAATGTTGAAGATATATTATACTTACCTTGAAGATCAATCTGGTAGGCGTTGTCGTTGATCTTCTTGATGACTTCAAATGGACCATCAGCTCGTGGTAGAAGCTTGCTTTTCCTCTCTTCTGGGAACCTATCCTTGCGTAGATGAATCCACACCAAGTCTCCTTCTTCGAAAACGATCTCCTTTCTGCCCTTGTTCGCATGTTTCTCGTACTGCTTGGTTCTTTTCTCTATGTTCTCCTTAGCTTTAGCATGTATCCTCCTGACCTGTTCAGCCTTTTCTTTGCCATCAAAGCTACACTTCACACTTAAAGGTAAAGGAATCAAGTCTAGAGGTGATTGTGGATTAAAACCATAAACAATTTCAAAAGGAGAGAATAGAGTAGCAGAATGCTTAGCGTGATTATATGCGAACTCTACGTGTGGTAAACATTCTTCCCATGACTTGAGATTGCTTTTCACTAAGGTCCTGAGGAGTGTAGATAGCGTCCTGTTCACCACTTCGGTTTGCCCATCTGTTTGCGGATGACATGTGGTTGAGAATGATAGCTTGGTTCCGAGTTTAGCCCATAGCGTTCTCCAGAAGTGTCCTAGAAACTTAGTATCTCGGTCTGAAACGATTACTTGAGGTATTCCATGCAGACGTACTACTTCCCTGAAAAACAAGTTAGCTACAATAACAGCATCATCCGTCTTGTGACTGGCAATGAAGTGAGCCATTTTGCTAAACCTGTCAACCACAACGAAAATCGAATCTCTACCATTTCTGGTTCGAGGTAAGCCAAG
The DNA here is from genome assembly GCF_000633955.1 of Camelina sativa. Taxonomy (NCBI): domain Eukaryota; kingdom Viridiplantae; phylum Streptophyta; class Magnoliopsida; order Brassicales; family Brassicaceae; genus Camelina; species Camelina sativa. The sequence continues at coordinate 8,631,526 of NC_025702.1, read as the reverse complement.
AACAAAATCCATAGAAATATGAGTCCAAGGTTGAGAAGGGATAGGGAGAGGAGTGTACAAGCCGTTGGGCTGTACTTTACCCTTGGCCATTTTGCAGATATGGCACCTAGAACAGACTTTCTCAACGTCTTTCTTCATTTGAGGCCAATAGAAGTGTTCTTGCAGTCCAAGTAGAGTCTTTGACACTCCGAAATGTCCAACTAGTCCACCTCCGTAAGCTTCTCTAATCAACAGTTCCCTTATGGATCCTCTTGGTATGCACAATCGATCCTTATAAAATAGATATCCATCCTGCCTATAGTAGTTTTCAAAAGCAAACTTATGGCATTTGCCATAGCTCTCAGCAAAATCGATGTCAGTCTCATAAAGTTCTACTATTTTATCAAAACCTTCAAGCTTAGAAGACAAGGTAGAAACGAGAGTGTACCTCCTGGATAATGCATCTGCGACTACATTATCCTTACTTTTCTTGTTTTTAACCGTGTAGGGAAAAGTCTCTATGAACTCCATCCATCTGGCATGTCTCTTGTTGAGCTTATGTTGTCCTTTGAGATGCTTCAAGGACTCATGATCAGTATGAATAACGAACTCCTTTGGCCACAGGTAATGCTGCCACGTTTGAAGAGCCCGAACCAAGGCGTACAGCTCCTTGTCATATGTAGGATAGTTTAGCGTCGATCCTCCTAGCTTCTCACTGAAGTAAGCTACTGGCTTCCTATCCTGCATCAAAACAGCACCTATACCCACTCCGGAGGCATCACATTCAATCTCAAAAGTTTTCATAAAATCAGGAAGTAAGAGAATAGGGGCAGTGATAAGCTTCTCTTTTAAGGCTGAAAACGCCTTCTCTTGTGCTTCCTCCCATCTGAATCCTACATCCTTCTTGATAACTTCTGTAAGTGGCGCTGCAATAGTACTGAAGTCTTGGACAAATCGCCTGTAGAATCCTGCTAGTCCATGAAAGCTCCTGACTTCTGCCACGTTTTTGGGTGTTGGCCACTCCTTAATAGCCTTGACCTTCTCATCGTTCACTCTAACTCCTTCTGCACTAACAACAAAGCCTAGAAAGACAACCTCAGTAGTACAGAACGAACATTTAGAAAATTAGCAAAGAGGGATTGAGAACGAAGAACATTTAGAACTTGGCGAATGTGTTCTAAGTGTCTTCTAGACCTTTGCTGTAGATGAGGATGTCGTCGAAGTACACAACCACGAAGACGCCAATGAAAGGTCAGAGAGCATGATTCATTAAACGCATGAAGGTGCTAGGAGCATTGGTGAGACCAAATGGCATGACTAGCCATTCGTAGAGCCCTTGCTTGGTCTTGAAAGCTGTTTTCCATTCATCTCCTTCCTTCATTCTGATCTGATGATACCCACTCTTCAAATCGATCTTTGAGAAGACTGTTGACCCACATAGCTCGTCCAGCATGTCATCTAATCTCGGGATCGGATGTCTGTACTTCACTGTGATATTGTTAATAGCTCTGCAGTCAACACACATCCTCCATGAACCATCTTTCTTTGGTACGAGCAAGACTGGTACTGCGCATGGACTGAGGCTCTCTCTGATGTGTCCCTTGTTCATCAACTCTTCTACTTGCTTCTGCAGCTCTTTAGTCTCTACAGGATTGGTTCTGTGAGCTGGTCTGTTCGGTAGAGCTGAGCCTGGTACCAAATCGATCTGATGCTCTATCCCACGTATTGGAGGCAAGCCTGGAGGTATCTCTTCTGGAAATACATCCTTGTACTCCTCTATAATCTCTATCATCTCGCGTGGAAGCTCTTCTGCTGGCTTGGTACTAGCGAGTGTCTCTTTGTAGACAAACATGAATGTGGTCATCTCTGGGTCAAATAGCTTATTGAACTCGCTGTGATTGATGTACAGGCTGTGAGACACTTTCTCTGTATCCTTGCGGTTCATGTGAAGCTGATCCTTGTAGATCTCGCTGGGTGTAAGTGGTAGAAGAGTGACCTTGCGTCCTTTGAACTCAAATGACTGCCTGTTGGTGTAGCCATCATGAAACACTCTTCTGTCAAACTGCCATGGTCTTCCCAAAAGAATATGACTGGACTTCATCGGAATCACATCACAAAGCAGCTCATCTTCATACTTCCCAATTGTGAGTTTCACTACCACTTGCTGCGAAACTGTTAAAGCTCCTTTGTTATTCAACCACTGTAGCTGATAAGGTCTTGGATGTGAAGTGGTCTTGAGATTAAGCTTCTGTACCATCTCTTCACTAGCAGCATTAGTACAGCTACCACCATCAACGATCAAGGTGCAGACCTTGTCTTGAACCATACACCGGGTGTGGAAGAGATTCTCACGCTGCCCTCGATCATCTGGATGAGTCTGAACACTTAAAGCTCTGCGTGCTACTAACATCTCTCCCATGACTGCTGGTTCACCTTCTTCACCTAAATCAGACTCTGGTTCACTCTCTGAACTGTCTACAGGCACAATCTCTCCTCCTTCTTGAAGAAGAAACATCTTCTTGTTAGGACAGTCTCTGGAATAATGCCCCATCCCTTGGCATTTGAAACACCTGATATGACTTGTAGAGGTGCTACTCTTGGGCTTGAAATCGATCTTAACTTCCTCTTTGACTGTGGCTGTCGCGGGTTTGCTGTCCTTGGTGAAGGCGGGTTTACTGAACTCTCTTGGCTTGGGAATGTTAGGCGTAAACGTTGACCTCACTCCCTTTCTCTTGATCTGTGATTCAATTAGCTCTGCCTTATGTACCATTTCTTGCACATCTTCATAGTTCTGCAGCTCTATCTTGTCTTGAATCTCTCTGTTCAAACCTCCAAGAAACCTAGACATAACCATGTCTTCACTTTCTCTCAGATCAGCCCTGATCATAAGCGTTTCCAGCTCCTGATAGTAGTCTCTTACAGACTTAGTGCCTTGAGTGAGACGCCTCAGCTTGTTAAGAATCTCTCTCTGGTAGTGTGTAGGCACAAACTTCTTTCTCATCTGCGTGACTAACTGTTCCCATGTAGTGATAGCAGGCTCTCTCTGTCGATGTCTAGTGAGTCCCAACTGCTCCCACCACAACAAAGCATAGCCATTGAATTCAGATATGGCTATCTTCACCTTGTTCAACTCATAGGTACCATGAACTTGAAAGTTCAACTCCATCTTCCTTTCCCAGTCTAGATAAGTCTCTGGATCATTGGTACCATGGAACGAAGGATACTGAATCTTGAGATGATTCAGCTGCTGCCTCAAAGGATCATAATCCCTGCCGTGATCTCTGTTTCTGTTTCTCCTCATTGTCTCTTGGCTATGATCTGAGGCTTCCTCTTCTTCTGAATACTCCCTATCTGTATCAAAGTATATTCGATGCCCAGCTACTTGTTCAGCTCGTCGTGGGCGTGTAGGATCTCTACCAGTTCTTCGATGCTCTCTTTCTGTGCTTTGAGTGTTTCTTCTCTGATTGAAACAAGTCTCTCTTCCCCCAGTAGGTGACTTAGCTGTTCTGATCCGTGTATGTTTGGAAGAAGCTCCCACGTGTGCCTTTCCTTTAGCTAAGCGGAGAGCCTCATTAGGACTAGGCGGTTCTGAAGAACTCTGATCTGAAGCGCTAGTTGCTTGAGCTATATCTTTGATCTGCTTCTCAAACTTGTTACTGAGCTGCTCCATCTGTTGCTGGAACTGAGTAGACATTGTCTTGTTTGCTTCTGTTATTTGCTTAGCCATGGCTTGGTTCAAAGCTTCCATAGCTTCTGGAGAAAGCTCCATTGTACCTGCAAAATAAAGAAGAAAACTCGAAGTAAAACGTTCCTTGAGTGAAAGAACAAAATAAACTCTAAGACTCGTAATCTAGACACAAACGAACAACAAAAAAAAAATAATCCTAAAACTAAACAAGACTCACAACGAAAGCTAAAACAGCAGAGACTAACACAACAAAGAATTAAACAAATGAACAAAATCAAAACAACACAAAACGAGATTAGGGTTTAGAATCGCTCAGCCTTTGGCACAGAGTTGGCTCTGATACCACATAATACGAACTCCCTAGGATGAAACTCTGATGGAGGCTGATGACAGGTAAGAGGCGACGTGAATTGATGGTGATGATGCACAAGTGGATTGCGAGTGACGGCAGGTGATGTTCGAGAGAGAAAAGCAATGATTCGATGGTGAGAAGTGTTAGATGGTTATATGGATTCGAAAATAAAGTGAAGAGTTTCTTAATCACAAAGTGTTTAGAAACTCGGAATCATGAACGCATTCACGAGTTCGGATTGAGAGAAGAAAGATTCAACAATACTTATTACATAAAACTTCTTCGCTCCCAAACAAGGAGGCGTCGCTTTTGGGTTTTATAATCAACCCTAGGGTTCGACACTCCAAACAATAGGAAGTTCAAAATAAAACAACAAGGCGTGTAAAGGAAATAAGAAAACAACGAAGCGTCTAGGTGATCTGTAGTAGTACAGAAGTCACTTGTATTAGTACAGAAGTCATGGTGACTTGTACATTATCCCCATTGGTAATGACTTCTAGATAACTCGACGTAGTGATCCATTTGCCTCATTAAAAACCATACCGAAAAAACCCATTGGGACAAAACTCAGCTATGGGAAAAAGAATACAAACTTCACACCTAAGTTATCTAGTTATCATTACCGGGTGAAGTCTTCAGGGTGGATATGTTGAAGAATTGGATCCTCGGTAGATTGAATGACCCGTCAGCTATGAGTGCATGAGCTTCCTTGGCCATCTCCTTAGCTCTTGAACGAGTGATTCTTCCCATGATCTCCGGTTTCTCTGCAGCTTCTGTCTCCTTGCTGGCCACGATCATATCAATTGATCTCACCCCCTCTGTTATTTGTAAATTTTAGGGTCATGGAAGATATCATAGTCCCTTTCTTAGGACCTATAAACGCAATAGCAAGTCACTGTAATAATTCCGTTCTTGGTCTTTTGCAGTTTCTTGCAAAAACCGTGTCCCATACACTTCTCCATACAATTGGATCGACATTCGTCTAAATCACAATGACCCTTTACCATTTGACCAATTAGTATGATAATTATCTTATTGGCGCAGACACTCCTGTAATAGATACATCAGACGTTGACTCTCCTATATACATCAAGATTTTAGTAGTTTTAATTTTAAGTTTGTTTTTTGTATTTGGAACATAAAATTCGAAAAAAAACTCCTTTTAATTCATTGATTGTTCTTCAAAGAAAAATATAACAGAGATGAAAATATTTTTGTATGGTCAAAAATAATTTTGACACATTATTTTACATAAGAGCTGATCAATTGATACCTTGGTAAATGATTCTTTTAGAACGACAGTGTATAATTTATTTATACGATTCTACATGTTAATAAGAATGGTTAGCGAGACTTGCAAGAATTTCCTCATCCTGGACTATAAAAATGAATTTTTGGTGTCTTAAGATTACAAAACAAACATTTTCTTATACAACAGTTAAACTTAAGCACAGATAATCTAAGCAATCTCCATTAATTTTCAATTTAGAAACAAAAAAATAGAAAATTCGTACTTTTATGAAAAAATCAAAAATGAAAAATCAACGTGACCGAAGACAATAAAAGTTAAGACGAGATTAGTCTCCGTTAATACTCCTTGGTTGAAAAGAAAGAGTTCATCTCAACGTTATATATAGATTAAAAAAAAAACATAAGACGTAGAAGCTTGTTCACTTAGAAACATAATTACCCATCTATTTAAGATTTGGTCTAGCATTGGAAGTAGCAGAAGAAGAAGAAGAGTAAAGCAAAGAAGACGCCGAAAAACTCGTGCTACTACTTCTCAAATACTTAGCCGTTTGTTGCATTACCGATGAAGTAGAATCATCTCTGCGACGCTCTCCTCCATTGTTACAACTTCCCGAGGAACCATCAACTTTCATCGATTCCTCTCTTTCTTGACGTATCTCACTAAGCATAGCAGCCACATCTTTCATTGTAGGCCTCTCTTCGGGTATTGGATTAACGCATAGAAGCGCGACTCCTAGCGTTTGAATCATCTCTTCGACCCCTGACTCTGGTCTCGCTTGTAATGATTGGTCGATTACTTGTATATCTCTGACTTTCTTGACCCAGTCCACTATATGGAGACCGTCTTGTATCGTTGGATCGATCGGTTGCTTACCCGTTAGTACCTCTAGAACCACGACTCCGTAGCTATACACGTCGCTTTTCTCTGTTATCTTCATTGAGTATCCGTATTCTGCATATGAGAATATATAAGATTATTACCAATTGATATTTTCTGCTAGTAACTAGGAATGGATTGGACATACAACAAATTAATGAACCAATTAAGTCCCCTAATACTACTACAAATTTCTACAAAATTGATTAGAATCCTAGTAACTATGATCTCTCAAGTCAATTTATTAATTAGTAGGCAAAATAGAAAATGAGGAAAGTACCTGGAGCTATGTAACCATATGAACCAGCGATGGTGTTGGAGGACCGAGCGAAGTCCCCATCATCAACAAGCTTAGCAAGCCCGAAATCTCCAATGTAAGGTTCAAAATCTGGACCAATCAGAATATTATTAGCCTTGATGTCTCTATGAACAATGGGAGGAGCACAGTCATGGTGCAAGTAAGCCAAACCCTGAGCTGCACCCAGTATAATCCGATACCTAACCTCCCATCCTAGGCTGCATACTCCATTTCTCTCGTGAAGCAAACTTCCCAAACTCCCATTTGACATATAATCATACATAAGAAGTCTAGTGTTCTTGTTCCAACAACATCCCAAGAACCTTACAATGTTCTTGTGTCTGATCGATCCAAGTGTTTTGACTTCAGCTGAGAATGAATCTCGAACTCCAGATGTTTTAATCTTCTCGTTCATATTAGGCAATGTCACCGTCACTGGCCAGAGTTTTTTCACAGCGATGACTTCTCTGTTAGGCATTTCAGCTTTGTACACTATCCCGGAACAACCTTTTCCTATAACATTACCTTCTACCAAGCACTTGAGTACGTGTTCAACTGTGAAGTTGAGTTTCTGAAAAGGTGTGAATTGCCATGTCCACAGATTTTCTCCAGTCTCTGAATCGTTACCGTCACGAATCATTTGTCTTGCCCGTAAAACAGCTAACACGCCTAATACCGCTAGAACCGCTGTCACGCTGATTAGCAATCCAATGGCTATCTTTAGTCTCTGTGAGTGGAGACTCCGCTGTGTACTGAACTGTGTACTGTTACTGACGAAACAAGACCTTATACCTTTGGAACAGAGTCCATTATTTCCTTCCATCTCTGCTCCTATCAGCTGTCTAAACACTTTACTGTCTGGGAGATAACCTGAGAATCTGTTGTGAGAGATGTTCAGAGAGACCAAGTTTTCTAAACCGAATAGCGCGAAGAGGTCACCCGAAAGCATGTTATGCGAAATATCCAGCACGGATAAGCGGTTAAGCGCTGAGATCCTTGCTGGGATAAAGCCATCTAATGAGTTCCAGCTCAAGTTTAAGGCAATGTCTAGATCTTCAATGTCAAAGAGTTCCTCTGGTATGGTTCCAGAGATGTTATTACTGCTGAGATCAAGAAGCTGAAGATTTGTGCAGTGACCGAGAGACGAAGGGATGACACCACTGAAGGAATT
>NC_025702.1:8617338-8619287 GCF_000633955.1 Camelina sativa | reverse complement strand
GAAAGCATGTTATGCGAAATATCCAGCACGGATAAGCGGTTAAGCGCTGAGATCCTTGCTGGGATAAAGCCATCTAATGAGTTCCAGCTCAAGTTTAAGGCAATGTCTAGATCTTCAATGTCAAAGAGTTCCTCTGGTATGGTTCCAGAGATGTTATTACTGCTGAGATCAAGAAGCTGAAGATTTGTGCAGTGACCGAGAGACGAAGGGATGACACCACTGAAGGAATTCTTACTAAGAATGAGCCGATTGAGCGAAACGAGATGACCTAGACTATCAGGTATCTTACCAGTCAAGTCATTTGAAGAGACATCAAGTACCTGAAGCTTTGTTAAAGAAGACAAAGAGAGAGGGAGATAACCTCGAAGAGTGTTGTTGCTCAAGTTCAGCATCTGGAGTTGTCTGCAGTTGCTTATCTCCGAAGGAACTTGACCTGAGAGATTGTTTTCTGACAAGTCGAGGAAGCTAAGGTTCTGAAGAAACCCTATTCCTTTAGGGATTTCTCCTGTGATTCTGTTATTGACAAGCCTTAATCTGACAAGCGAAGTGCAGTTTCCTATCTCCTGTGGGATAACACCGGAGATGGCATTGGATATAAGCAAGAGCTTAGTCAGATTACGAAGCTGAAACAATCCAGCAGGTATAGCTCCTGTGAGAAAATTCTGAGACAAGTCAAGAGCTTGAAGATTCTGACAACCAGCTAGCTCTGCCGGAATATTCCCTTCTAGCTTATTCTGCCATCCCAAGAAGATGTTGAGCTCCTTAAGCAATCCAATCTCCGGCGGAATCAAACCCGAAATCTGATTGGCGTCAATCTGCAACTGAACAAGCTGTGTGCAGTTACTTAGAACCGAAGGTATTGACCCGGTGATGTTGTTGCTACTAAGCATAAGCTCTTGGAGATTTGACAAGTTACCAAACGATTCAGGGATGGTTCCTGAGAAATAGTTCATAGAGAGATCAATTGCATTTAAGCTTTTAATAAATCCAATCTCCTCAGGGATAGGTCCGTGTAGATTATTTTGCCATAGAAGCATCTTCTCTAGGTTTTTAAGCTTTCCAAGCTCTTTTGGTAGCGTGCCGGACAAGTCATTGTCGTATAGAAACAGATTGATAAGTTCAGAGCAGTTTCCAAGCTCTTTAGGGATGTCACCTGAGAGCATTGTGGAATACACCGATAAAGACTGAAGCTTACTTAGTTTACCCAACGAAACAGGTAAAGAACCGGTTATTTTCGTAGCGGCGAGCCCTAAAACCGTCAGATTCAGACAGTTTCCAATCTCCTCTGGGATCTTCCCTGAAAGCTCTGAGTTTCCTCCGGCTCTTATGCTCTCCAGAGTCGAGATCTTTCCAAGCTCCAGCGGTAGATTCCCGGATAAGTAATTGTCGAATATCTCAATATTCTTGAGAGCAATGCAGACACCAAGTTCCGGTGGGATCTTTCCAGTGAGGCCATTGGAGTTTAAACTGAGTTCTTGGAGATTCTTGAGCTTACCAAGACTTGAAGGTATTTCACCAACAAGACTGTTTGAGCTCAAATCAATAACTCTAAGCTCAGAACAATCTCCTATCTCAGAAGATATACTTCCAGTGAGATTAGTGTTGGAGATAACGAGTTTCTGAAGTGAGGTAAACGAAGAGATGTTAGGAGGGAAAGGTAAAGCTAATTGAACAGAGACGACATTGATCTCTGTAACGAGTTTGTTCTCGGAGGAGGAGCAAGTAATGTAAGGCCATTGACATGGGTCTGAGTCAGAAGGATTCCAACCGGAGAATACTGACGGAGGCGGCGAGATCGTCGAGCTGTGAAGCCAAGAAATTAAAGCTGCAACTTCATTGGTCGATGCGGAGGTCGAGGAGATGAAGAAAGCTAAAAACAGAGAGAAGGTAATGGGAAAATGAGAAACAACAGTTAAGGCTTTTCTTGGAATCGGCATTTGCAAAGACAA
>NC_025702.1:8550052-8610857 GCF_000633955.1 Camelina sativa | reverse complement strand
GAAAATTCTGAGACAAGTCAAGAGCTTGAAGATTCTGACAACCCGCTAGCTCTGCCGGAATATTCCCTTCTAGCTTATTCTGCCATCCCAAGAAGATGTTGAGCTCCTTAAGCAATCCAATCTCCGGCGGAATCAAACCCGAAATCTGATTGGCGTCAATCTGCAACTGAACAAGCTGTGTGCAGTTACTTAGAACCGAAGGTATTGACCCGGTGATGTTGTTGCTACTAAGCATAAGCTCTTGGAGATTTGACAAGTTACCAAACGATTCAGGGATGGTTCCTGAGAAATAGTTCATAGAGAGATCAATTGCATTTAAGCTTTTAATAAATCCAATCTCCTCAGGGATAGGTCCGTGTAGATTATTTTGCCATAGAAGCATCTTCTCTAGGTTTTTAAGCTTTCCAAGCTCTTTTGGTAGCGTGCCGGACAAGTCATTGTCGTATAGAAACAGATTGATAAGTTCAGAGCAGTTTCCAAGCTCTTTAGGGATGTCACCTGAGAGCATTGTGGAATACACCGATAAAGACTGAAGCTTACTTAGTTTACCCAACGAAACAGGTAAAGAACCGGTTATTTTCGTAGCGGCGAGCCCTAAAACCGTCAGATTCAGACAGTTTCCAATCTCCTCTGGGATCTTCCCTGAAAGCTCTGAGTTTCCTCCGGCTCTTATGCTCTCCAGAGTCGAGATCTTTCCAAGCTCCAGCGGTAGATTCCCGGATAAGTAATTGTCGAATATCTCAATATTCTTGAGAGCAATGCAGACACCAAGTTCCGGTGGGATCTTTCCAGTGAGGCCATTGGAGTTTAAACTGAGTTCTTGGAGATTCTTGAGCTTACCAAGACTTGAAGGTATTTCACCAACAAGACTGTTTGAGCTCAAATCAATAACTCTAAGCTCAGAACAATCTCCTATCTCAGAAGATATACTTCCAGTGAGATTAGTGTTGGAGATAACGAGTTTCTGAAGTGAGGTAAACGAAGAGATGTTAGGAGGGAAAGGTAAAGCTAATTGAACAGAGACGACATTGATCTCTGTAACGAGTTTGTTCTCGGAGGAGGAGCAAGTAATGTAAGGCCATTGACATGGGTCTGAGTCAGAAGGATTCCAACCGGAGAATACTGACGGAGGCGGCGAGATCGTCGAGCTGTGAAGCCAAGAAATTAAAGCTGCAACTTCATTGGTCGATGCGGAGGTCGAGGAGATGAAGAAAGCTAAAAACAGAGAGAAGGTAATGGGAAAATGAGAAACAACAGTTAAGGCTTTTCTTGGAATCGGCATTTTCAAAGACAAGGAGATTTTTTTTTTTTTTTTGCATTTGGCTCTCATATCCAAAACCAGCCTTCTTGGTTCTGCATCGATTTGAGTCTCTCTCTCTTTCTCTCTCTCTCTTTGGCGTAGGGTTTAGGGAAGTTTTGCTTTAGAAATAAGCAAGAAGAAGAAAGAAAGATTATAAATGAAAAGTATATATTATGAAAGTACTAAACTTCATATGCTCTGTCTTTTTCTTTTACCTCGGGGTGTTGTTCTTTGTCTTTTAGATTAATTTAATTACAGTCATTAGCTTTTTCTTCGTAATCTGTTTGCACAGACACTATCCATAAATGAAAAAAAGTCAATAGTTATATACATAGAATATCTCAAAAGAAAAAAAAATGAATTGTTCAAATATATAAATAGTGGTGAATCAAGGACTTAAACCAATATAATATTCTAAGTACTTAAAACATTAATATTGGCCAACAATAGTTGATAATGAAAAAATTCGAACCCTATATAGTTCTCCAATTTTAGAATGAATTGATCAGTTCATAAACAATCCATGAACTAGCCGTCATATACTAGAATTTATCAGTTCATGTACTACTTAATTTAGTTAAACTTACCGTTGATATTTGATACTATAATACAATGTGAAAGCGTTTTTTGACTCCAAAAAAAAATGTTAGAGTGAGATAAAAATGTCACAAGGGCATGAATAACTAAGTACTTACCATTATGTGCTTTGATATATGAGCAAATATTTTAGAATAAATATACAAAAATCGAAACTTGAAATATAATTACTACAAGATTACGATAGGAAATGAGAGCATGTGGTTTTGCATTGTTTTCCTCAATTAAGTCAGGATTGTGAGTTGGTTTGTTTTCGAGACCTGAGCCGAGCGTTTAAGATTCTTCCTCGTTTCAAGTAATCTCCGTGTATTACTGACTTAATTTCCTTAACTTACCTTGGCGCAGAAAAAAAAAATGATTCATTTCTTGTAATAAGCAATATTAATAAAAATATTAATTTGTCTCAATTTTGTTTTTAAATATCAAAAATGATATCATCTATTTAAATTGAATAATTGATGTTAAGTAACATGTTTTATATCATTTATCATTAAGTAATTACATAAATTTATTAGTATTTCATTAATATAGAGTTATATCATTATTAATATTTTGAAAGTGATGAAAGAAATATGTCGGTTTATTGAAATCTGTTGAAGGTGGGAGGGGGCACCCCTATGTGTATATGAGTTCCTTGATTACAAGATATATAAATCTATTTTTCTTAAATTTCAGATTGAATATAAGGAAAATTTTGCTTTTAATGATCAGGTCGGATTCGGAGGCGGCCACGAAGGTCTGTTGGCTAAATTCGGTGGGCTTCCGCTTACAGGTCTGTTTAGCCGGCCCAAAAGGGAGATCCCCCGGTCTAGTTGATCTTTAAAACTGATCGGTTTACCTTTGGTTTAGATCGGTATGTTGTGGGTGCTAAATCTGCACCAACAAAATCACTTTTAAAAACCAACTTTATAATTTTTGAAATGATGGGAATGAAGTTAGTTTACTCGAATCAATATCATTTTTTTCTTTTTTGGACAAACTGTTGATTTCATTCATCCAAAAAAAATATTACAAGTAGAGGACGACAAAATCCCAAAATTCAAAAGGTTAATAGGGTTACAAGGATAGACTTTCTCCAAAGCTACAAACAAAGAGAAAAAAACATCAAGCAAGGGTCCATGAGAGCTGTGAAATGCTAAGAAACAGCTTGAGACATGTGAGATTATGGTTGCAAGACTGATCATTATCGAAGAACTCGACAGATGACAAAGTAGTTACGGTCGTAGGACACTGTGAAGTTGATAGAGGAATCAGGGCCAAGAATCTCATCGGAGCGGGGAGCAATAGCAGAAGCAATGCATTGGCAGGGATTCGGGCTGCAGTCCGGATGGTGGTGATGATGCTGAAAGTGGTTTGCTTAGACTCGTCAGATAAAACTGTTGGAGTCCAGGGTAATAGACCATAGGGCAGCAAACTGCATAATCAGAACATACAAGGGAAGCAAAGACAAACAAAAGCCAAAGACATATCACAAGCCATAGCAATACAGGTGGGTTCTCTCTCATATGGCGCCCTTTGCCAAAGATATTAAGAAATCCAAACAAAGCATGCAGTCAGATTGACAATGTAACATGTGATACAGGCTTGGTCTTTTGTGTTGTCGTTAACACAAACATGGTGCGGTTAAAGGGGTTTGGTTGAGAACTAGAATCGCTAGATAGAGTAGAGATACATATGACTTGATTCTTCCAGTTTAGAAACCCATCAGACAATGTCACAAATTGAGCAATAACCAAGGATCTACCAAACACTATGTTAATCCAAAACATTCTAGGTAAGTGGATTCTCAGATGCAGTCTTTGTACACTGAGTTCTACCAAATAACCTATATAATGTCTACCAGATTACAAAAGAATAGATAGAGTAGACCTGGGATTTTTGAAGTTGGTCAAGACCATTTGGAATGCTAGCAGGCCGAATTCAGGTTCAGAGCTCATCCACAGTAATTCTATGGATATTTTGGATAGCCAGGGGATTGATTTGCATCTCCGGTGGAAGGACACATGGATCTGCGAAGCTTAGAGGCTGACATGTTTTTGAAACGGGAGTCCAATCACAGAGGATAGACGCAACTCTGAAGGATTCCTCGCCAAATATTGATTCCATCTCCGCCTAGCAAGGCTGCGCGAAAACAAATGAGGATGGGTTTGCCGGACTCCACATCCTTCTATAGACGATGAAGAGCAAGCTTTCGTCTAGATCTGGGATGATAATCAGGGGTTTGGGGAGGTTACAAATGGGGGAAAAATGGGGAATAAAACTAGAGAAACAAAGGGAGCAACAAAGGAGCGTAGAGGTTGAGATCCCCCGATGCCAGCAAGATAAAATCCTACAAAAGGAGCGTCGAAGAAAATTAGTGGTAGTGGCACCTCGATAATAGTGTATCGGAGATAAAAGTATTAAGGTTTTTGCTACATTTGAATCATTATCTAAAATATGTATTTTCGATACAAGTTTTATGAAATTTTTTTTGGCTACATCGACGATGAAAAAAACAATGAGCCAATTATTGCTTCAATTAAGTTTTTTTCCGTTACCAAAACTTTTTAAGATATTTCAACAATGTTCTTGAGTGTTTACTTATTTGGATTCAAGTTTAGAGTAAGAAAAATTCAACGTTTACCCTCACATTAATTTTAGTGTATTGAGAATTTGTTGTGATAAAAGGAAGGAAAATCACTGGTCACTAATTCTTAAGCTTTTTATCCTTAAGTATTAAATCTAAGACCATCTCCATTGATCATTTTTTGTTGAAATTAATTTTCATGTTATTTAATAAAATGTGTTTTTAGAGTGTCTAAAAAGGAGCAAAAATATCTCCAAATATACATTTAAGACATTATTTTGACTCTCTAAAGACATTTACTATTAAATATTATTAAAATTAATTATAAAGAAATATGTAGATATCATCTAAAGATAACCAATGGAGATGCTCTTAGTACCATATTTCAAATATTTATATATTTTGGATATTAAAAATAACGTTTCATAATTTACTGCTTATATAAAATTCAGTTCTAGTTTCTAGTATTAAATCTATGTCTATTCTAAGTTGAATCATATATTTTTTTTAAATTAAGGTAACAAAATTATCTCTCTATATTTGCATATATTCTAAAAAAAAGTTATAGTTTTGTGTTTTTCTTAATCTCAACTTCTCTTATTAGATAATAGTTATATATATATATATATATATATATATATTTTTGGTTAGTTAGTAAAGTATAAATAATAGACCGAAAAAGGTCTTTAGTGGTGGACTTACTAGTTATTACCATGCGGTAGCAATAAGATTTCACTTGGTCTCTTAGATGTTTGAATCTCTGGCTATTTTGGTCTATGCCTCGAATAGCTTTTCGAAAACAATATGATTTTTGTGGTTTAAGAATACATTCTAGTTGCAAATATCAGTTTTGAGTTAAAATGTTTTATCACTTAAATGAAATTTTATAAGTGGAAATATTGCATTGATAATTTGCTCAAATTTTGTAAATTGATTTTTTTGGTTTCACTATATTATATTTTTTTGGTTTCACTAAATTTATATTTTGTCTATTTAGAAACTTAGTAGTAGTTGATCTCTTCAAACTATGCACTATAATTTGGAAACACTATAATTTTGCACTTATTGCAATTTATAGAGAGCTTTTAATTGCATTCCCTCATGCCTAGCCCTGAGACTTATTGTCCAGGATCCAACATCCGATCTGGGATCCGCTCCACTATGCTCCGAAAAACCGGATATCCAGCACAGATGGATCTGAATACAAATATTAGATTTATGGATCGAGACGGATACTGATCCGGATCCGGATAGTAAAATAACTAGAAACGGATATCTGGTAGATATGTTGCATGTCGGGCTTTGGACCTTTGGTCAATGAGTTTATTAAGGACAACAAACAACAAACATATTTTAAAGTCCATCTATTTTATTAGAGCCCATAAGCCCAATTAACATTGTTTTAGAATTAGGTTACGCTGCTATCAAGAAAATAACAGTTATGAATCGATCTATTTTTTCTCTCCTGTAAACAAACACTAACCCAGAAAGAAACCTAGAGAGAACTTCAGCCGCCATAGATCATGTTCATTGACAACGAGCTATAAGATCCAGCATGAAGAAATCATTGCTCCTCTACCCATCACCAGCTTCTCAAGTTATCCACAGATTCTGGTCATAGTCCTCAAAGCAAACCAGATCTAGACGATTTCCGGCGGAAGCAAACCAAGAACCAAACTGCCACAGATCTCGGCTCCACGACTTCAGGGATACGTTGACACTGTAAATCGACCACAAATCTTGACTCTGCCATGAAACCCTAGACTCTTCCGACGATCACGACAAGAAAACCCAGTTTTCGAAGACAATCGAAGCTCACGCGAAATACTTTTTTGAAACCACATTGGATCTGCTTATCCGCAGATACTCGGGTTTTCTCACAGATATCCGGGTTAACCAGAGGCGGAGGCGGATAACAAACCTAATTATCCACCAGATTCGGAGGCGGATCCGGATACCCCTAAAAACACCGGATATCCGGATCCGTCTCAGGCCTACATGCCCACGAAAAAAATCATTAATACTGATAAATTTTCTAAAAAGAAACTAAATTAATTGTATTGAATCTTGTTGCTTATTCACTGTCATAGTTTTCATCTTTATCTCGGGCTGACGAATACCATTAAAAACATACATTAACTAATACATCCCAAGGCACTATTATTTCTCGAAATCAAAGAGAGAAGAGACGAGCATTGCTTCCAAGTCGTAATTGGTGAAGCCAGAGAATCCAAGTTACTCAAAAAATCAAAATTTTGGTTCTAAATTCTTCTCAGCCTTAAAGACTTCTGGACGAGCTCGAATCGTGTTTTAGATCTGGGTTTTGGAAAAATTATGGTTTTTGAGTATCTGAATCATGAATCGAGATCAATTATAGGCAAGCCCGGCCCTTCACACCCTCCAAAATGTTTAAGGTTTTTACTAACAAACATAAGCCCCAAAATATTTTTGTTACTGCAAAAATAGGGCTCAGTTTTATAAAATTTTTAGATTTGACCTCATTTTTTAAATTTTGTTTATTTTGTTATTGCAAAAATAGGTTTTTTCCGAAATTTTAAGATTTGGTTTCAGTTTTAAAAATTTCATTTATAAGAGAAAAAAAATTGTTTTGTATAGGACCACAAATTTCACACGGTCGGCCTTGGTTATAGGCATTTGACGTTAGGGAGATAAATTGTGATAAATGTTGTTTGAGCTTTATGAACTCATTGTCTCTGAGAAGATTGATGAATTTATTAGAGTTTGAGCTTTCTAGAATCACATACGAGAAGTAGCGATGGAGAGATGAAGACAAAGTTCATTTGAAAATTTCTGAGATGGAAAACGAACAAATATAGAAATCTTTTTGGAATCTGAGTGATTGGGTTTAGATCGCTTGAATTTCCGTGGGAGAGATTGGTTGTAACAAAGTGTAGAGCGGCGTTTCGGAATGATTGTCTGAGTAACCAATTTATTGACGCTATGAAGTTGAAGTGTATCAACGGTTTAATTGTTCACACCTTTTATCTTTTTTTTTGGCTAAACAAAACAGAGTAGAAGGAGATAATGTGTGGGATTGGTTGGATTGTGGAGATGTTTTAGTTGCAGAATATTGATTAGAACAGTAAGTAGTTACATATGATACTATGATTATCAGACTAAAGTTTAAAACCCATATGCCAATTTTTTTCTTTTTTACTACTCTTTCTGAGAAAAACAGGGAGTGAATGGTAGCAACGGTTGGGATGGATAAATCCATCTGCAGATTAGATCGTTTTTTTAATAATTCATAAGGTATAGTCCATAATGATGCAGTTCAAATAAAATAAAAAGAAAACCGCCACGGAACAACTTCAGGCAACTTTTATGTACAAATAGAGTTTGGTTAGTGGCAATTTGATGTTCTCCCTAAAAACAGCATAACATTGTCCCTTGTATAGGTGTCACTATGTCCCAATAACATAAATTATCATAACATAATCCATTAATTCTCAGTACCAAAAAATAAAAACCTAACTTTTGATTCACGCAACCGAAAACTATAAATATTTGAAACAAATTGTTACCTCATTGTGGTGTGTGAAGTAATTTTTGGATATAGTAATAGCAGTATAAGCCATAACAGCATCAATAAAAGCATTATTATGTGAGCAATATTTTAGCAAATTTTCTATTGATTGTTAATATGTATATATATATATTCAAAATTAGATACTTTAACATATATGATTATATAATTTGTTGTAAGATGACGATAATTTGTATTGAAGTTAATGTGCAAAATACAAAACTATATTCCATAGTTTATTTTCAAAGTTGTTAAACTACAACACTGAAATTATAACATATATGATATAATATATATATATCTATGTTATGTTTAACATTTTTAGCTAATCTTACTTTTAGATTTTTTTTTGATATTTTATTAGAAGGTCGGTTGCATGTAATTATTGATATTCTTTTTTTGTGCAAGTAATTATTAATATTCAATGTTAGACATTTGAAATGCAGGTAAATTAGCTTCATGAAACATCTTTTACATGATGGTTTTTAGAATTATCTCTAGTAGTTTAGTAGAAAATGATGTAATGAAGAATAGCACAAAGTAATATACAGTATGTGTGGTATGATTAGTTAAATTGGGTTGTTGTAAACTATTTTACAACGTACAATGGTTTGTTGTAATCGAAAAGTAAGTGAGGTAGCAAATTTTATGTTGATAAATATCAACATCCCTAAAAGTAGAAGGGAGAAGATAAGAGTGACAAGTGTTATATTCTGATTGGTTGCTTTGATTCTATGTTTTTCTTCATCTCAATTATATAACTTCAATTATTTCATAATATTTCTATCAAAATTTATAACTTTTCATTCTCTATAAATAGAGGATACTTTCATTTGATTTGGACACAGAAAAAAAAACCCGTCTTAAACAAAAAAAAGTTTAGTCTGCAATAAACTTTGGTTTTAGCTTTAAATATCATTTTATCTAAACAGATCCAAACAATAATCCTTTCAACACCCAAAATTATTCTAATTACCCTTTTAACTACCCAAATCTAAACAATTATCAGTTTCAAAATCAATCTCCCAACCAAACCCAACAAATACCAAATTATGGTTATCCACTGAATTTCTTCATACCGCTAGCCGTTCCAAACTATCATCCATATCATGGATCGATGATATCTTATTCATCTCAAGCACCCCTCCCCCCATTATTCTTCTTCTTCAAAGGGTAATGAAATTGATTCGAATGTTGTAGCAACTGATTTTCTCGAGTTTTCTACACAAATAGCTCTTGGTGGTATTAGCAGTATTCATGAAGCCATTCTAGATGCAGATGATTCAACTCCTGCTCTTCGGAGAAGTCCCAAATTGACCACTGAGCAAAATTTGGTTCTAATGACTGGGTGGATTAAATTTAGAACATACAACATTATTGACAAAAACCAAAAAGGTGAGTCATACTGGGGTAAAATTGCTGAATATTGTAATTAATATTGCTCATTTGATCCTCTACGTGATGATGAAGCATGAAGAAATCACTATAACAACGTGAACAAAAGCGTGAACAAATGGGTTGGCGCTTATGATAACGCTAAACGTATGCAGCAAAGCAGGTGGTCATAGGATGATGTTTTGGCGAAAGCACATGAATTATATTCAAGTGCTGGTTAAGGAAGTTTCAAATATAAAAAGGAATGGCTCGCTATACATGATCAACCACGTTATGGTAGTCAGGTAGGAGGAAATAATGGTTCTGGAAGCAGTGGATCTAAAAGGATACACAAGAGTGATGCTAGTGACTCAACAACCATTCTCGACCGAAGTGCTACCCGTATTTGGAAATTGAAACATATCTTTTTGTATGATGTGTGGTAATATGATGATGGAAGTGGAAGATAGAGATGATGAATGAACGGTGGATGCAAGGTATTTCAATTACCCTTATGTTGTTGTAGCATAAAGGATGTCAATCCATAATGAGTGTGATGCAAGCAATCAGGATATGAATACTTATCTAAGTCAAGCCAAATGTGATGAGTGTTTTTAACTAACAACCTAATGATAATGATAAAATGCAGAATGTAAAGCTACTAAGACAAGATACTAAATGCAATGTAAACAAGGCAATAATGATACTAAACAAGAACAGGAACTATACTAATGCAAGACAAGTAATGAAACAAGATTAGCAAAAATGAAATGAATGCAACAGGAATGAAACTAGAATTAAACAGGAAATAAAACAGAAAGTTGCAGAACATAAACAACAAACTCTGGAACGAGCTTGAGCAAGCACTCAATCGAATGTGCGATCGAGTGGGAGGTCAAGTTGACAAACGAAGAACAGAAACTGAGCAAACAATGAAAACAAAGCAAAACAAAAGCAAATCAAACAACAAGCAATTAACAGGATTTAAACAGGGAAATCAATAGACAAAGAAAGGTCCTAAGGATGGATTCATGGGCTGGACTCAAGCTATGGTTATCTAGACTGGTCAACAAACCTCATTCAAACATGAGCTATCTCTAGACAATGATCTTCTAATACTTGCTAATCCATTCTCATGGCAATAACAATCAAGCTTAGATACTCCTAGACCTAGCTCTCACTAGCTAAGAACATATAAAAGCAGACAATAAACAACCAGATCATTAATGTCAAAAATCAGACAAAACATCTAATCTCTTAGCATGCTTCATGATAATCTCTAGTATTAGCCTTATCTAGCAACTTAGACATTGGTATGATGCTAAGGAGCTTAAGATCTACCCTTACCTTCTCAATATAAGAATAGCATAGAGTGTATCTAACCTAGAAGAGGTCTATAAACATAAAGCTTGATCAATCTAAACAACCATAACTCTAATCCAACCTAATCCATCCTTAAGATCTCTACACACTACTCACAATCACTAAACATGATGAACAAAATCATAAACCCATAAATCAATGAAACTTGCATGATTAGATAGATGAGATGAAGATCTATAATATTGAAGAAGAAATCAAACTCAAATTCTCAATACTTAGAAAGTTATAGAACCAACAAGTATCAAAGATTTCTCTTGAGAAATACAAAAGTGGCTAATGATCTAAGCAAAAGAAAGCAAAAAGTAGATAATTTCCAAAAGGGTAAATACTAGGTATAGATATTATTTCTCTAAAAAGTGATCTCTTTGCGGCCATGAGGTACAAGGACTTTATATAGGAGAGAGGGGAAGCCCTAAAATGGCTAGAAGACAAAATAGGAAGGCGGCTCGGTCAACTCGACCAGGTGCTCGGTCGAGTGCTTGGTCGAGTGACCTCTTCTTCTGCTTCTTCTAGCCGGTCGAGTCCCTCTCCGCACACGGTCGATTGTCTGGTCGAGTGGACTTCCGGACTTGGTTCCTTCTGCTCTAACTCCTTGATCTTTTTCACTTGAAAGCTCAAATCCTTCTCAGCATCCTTCCATGCTCCTTAGGATCCAAAATCATTTGTTTATGCAAGAAACTATGCAAATGCAATGCAAATCTACTCTAATACATAAACAGTCCTAAAGCTCTTCAATAATAGCCAAATTAGATAGTAAATCATGCAAAAGATGTGAATATACTAAGGTAAAACAAGGTGAAATATATGAACATCAATAATACAGAACACAAAAATAAAATATATATACAAGTAACAATGGAATATACAATTGACTAATCTATCATATAATCAAAATATATATATATATATATATATATATATATATATATATATATATATACTAATGTCTCATAGGTTCCTAATTTGTAAACATAATTTAAGTGAAAAAATTTAATGTTTTTTTTTGCATTAATTTTATTTTGTTATTTGAAAATAGTGAAATCAATGTTTTTAAAACCGAACCGGAAGTCTTTCGGGTCATTGGGTCAACCGGTCGGACCGGTTGAACCATAGGTCAATTAGTTTATTGGTTTGTTTACATTTTATAAATATAACATCTACTTTTCTATAAATATATGACTAAAACATATATAATGAAGTAAACAACTAAAATTCAACTTTTAAATGATTAGATAAAATAACTAAGTGATTTTTTATAATAACAACATTTAATTTTAATTTGGTTTGAGTTTGAAGTGTGATAAAAATAAAATATTTTAATTTTGATACTGACCCGTTGG
The DNA here is from genome assembly GCF_000633955.1 of Camelina sativa. Taxonomy (NCBI): domain Eukaryota; kingdom Viridiplantae; phylum Streptophyta; class Magnoliopsida; order Brassicales; family Brassicaceae; genus Camelina; species Camelina sativa. The sequence goes on along the minus strand of NC_025702.1, from coordinate 8,598,750 downwards.
TCCGACCCGCTGGTTCCACCACCGGTTCACAGGTTTTTAGCGGGGTTTTCCGATTTTTTGCGTGTTTTTAGTTGTCCGGTTTTTAGTTGTGAAATGTATTTCAAGACTGAACCATACACCCTTAATGGTTTAGGGTTAAGGGTATAGGGTATAGGGTATATGGTTTAAAGTTTAGAGTTCAAACTTGAAACATAATTCATTATTTATAAATTAACAAAATAAAATGTACTAAAAAATTATTTTGTAATAATAGTAACATACAATATGAATAAAAATAATATTAAAAATATACAAATTAATTATAAAAATCAGTTAGGTGTATGGAACATATATAGATATATATATATATATTAATACATTTTCAATCTTTTTTAAATACTAGTTACTTATATATTTAAATCTCTAAATTATCAATTCAATTATCATATACAGTCAAACCTCTATAAATTAATAAGATCGGGACAATGAAATTTTATTAATTTATAGAGGTTTATCGATAAATTAATAATTATTATCAATAATTATTAATTTATCAATAAATTAATATTTTTTAATTTATCAATAAATTAATATTTTTTAATTTATCAAGAGATTTTCTCATTTTCATAATTTTGAAATTTTTTCTATTACAAAATAAGATACTTTTGTTATAATTCATATTTTAAAAGATTTTTTTTTAATTTATAATATTTGCTATCGTATTAGGATGAACATCAATTGTTTAGTAGATTAGAACTTTATTAGAAGTTTAGAGTTTTGAAGAAATTGCTATTACTATCCTTCATAGTAATGATGAAGTAGAAGAAGATGTTGCGATATGTTTAGAACCAGTTACTAAAGAAGCAATTATTGAATCTAAAACTTTCCATAATTTTTGGATGCGATTTGAGAGGAGAACAATGAAAAATATTAGAGATGAGCTCTAATAAGAATGCAAATTAAAGAATATCCATACAAGAATAGATTCATATTTCACTATATTTTTTTAGATATATATATATATATATATATATTAGTTTATTTGATTATTAATTTATGATATTGATGGAACTATATTTTTACATAGGATTTTCAAAAAAAATATTATTTTATTATTTTATCGAAGTGTGTCATTTTTTACACCGGCCCAACTCGAGACCGAAGAAATTTATGAATTTATAGCAAGTATTAATTTAAAAAGTATTAATTTATAAATGTTCTACATTATAGAGGTTCTAGTGTATATTCAAAACTAAAATTCTCAATTCCTAAAACTTAAAAATTCCAAACCCTATATTATAAAGTCTAAACCTTTAATTTTATACTCATACATAAAAAATATAAAACTAAATAAAAACCAAAATAAACGAGAAAGCCTCTTATTGGCTAATCCATAGAGACGTTGATTGGACTTTGGCTTATCCTCCACCGTTGATGAATTATATCTAAGGGCTAAAATCTTCTCCTTTTTTATTTTCTTTTGGTTAGTTAAAACTCCTTCCACTCAGTCTTCCCTTTATCCTCTCTTTCATCTTCTTCTTCTTCTTCGAAATTCTTCGAAACCCTATCCAGAACCAAAAACCAAGCGACCTAAAACCTCATATCACGATGGGCTTCCACCAACCCACACAGCAGCAAGAGACGGATTCGCTGTGACCCACGTTGGCGGGAGCAGACCTAGTTTCATTGAAACATCAACGGGAAACCCTTTGAGCCACGCGTGAGACTTTTCACCTTCTTATTTCAACAGATCTGATGGTTTGTCTGCACTTAATTCTACCTTCTTCCTTGAACTTTTATCTTCCATTCTGATTTCGTTTTTGGTGTAATATACATATAGGTTGTCTTCGATCTCAAACCACTTGATTCGAGTCTCTCTAGCTCTTGATCTCTCTCAAGGTATTATAGGTTTCTTCTGAACTGTTTTATTTGATCAAATTTTAGGCTAGGGTTTCTAAAATGCTTCTTCTGATTTGTGCTTGCTTCTTCTGTCTATAATCAATCTCCTGAAATTTATATATATATATATATATATTATTGCATAAGTAAGTAAGAAAGATTAATTGATGTTCTTTTCCTATGATGAAGATTGAAGATTGAACAATTTTGGAGCTAATGTGAATATAGTAAAATCATCGTTTTATTCGTTTATGTGTTTCATGCATGCATGTCTCATAAAGTCATAAAACATAAATATTACCGAATACTAAGTACGTAGGCCAGCTAATGTAAAGGCTAGATTCTAGATACATACCAGACACACCCGCCTACCCTGAAACGACGAGATTGGTATTTTTCATTGTTAAGGTGTGTGAGGTTCTCAATCTTGACCAGAGTAGGAAGAAGGAGGATGTTCCGTTAAGCTGTTCACAACCGTAGAAGTTGGATTTGACCATGTTGTTTCGCCGAATGAGTACGCTGTTGCATACGAAATTGAGTTGCCCATTCTTTCATGAACCTTAGAAAGCATGAAGAATGTTTTGATAGATATATAGAATAAACACAATCTCTAATAATATATATATATTTTTTTGAACTTTTTAATGTGATTTAATCAAAGATTCATCGTAATCACTTTGTTATTTAATTTATATTTCAACATGGAATTCTTGCTCTACCTTTTTTTTTATATAAAAACAATACAATCTTGTGATATCATTATCTAACTAAAAAAGTTATTGCCAATATTTTTGTGGGTAATTTAATCATATATAGGTCATATATAGGTCAATTTCATATCTTGGCTTAAAATTGGAAGTTGATCCAATGGTAAAAAGTATATCATCCAGTATCATAGTTTATTGTGTATTTGTGTTTATGTGATCTTTCATCTTCAATCTTCAATTGCTTGACCGTGATTGTATTCAAAGAACCCCAAATGACATTAACTGGCGAAGACCACAATCATATAATCAAATCAGTGTAGTTATTTATCTAATTTGGAGCTCTTGCTAGCTTTCCTGTTTTGAAAATTAAGGCTTCATTGTTTTGCTTTTTTTGTCTGACAAATTTTAATCTCAACCAAACCGCAAACCTACTTCGACTTGAATTTCTCGCCGAGTTTCCCAACTCTGTCCTTAAACTCTTCTACAGTCTCCTTAGCCTTCACTATAGAGAGAGACACTTCTGATCTCATCAACCCTCAAGCTCGTCTGTCTCCACACTTCCTCTGCTTTAGACTTGGTTTTCATTTTCAGGTTTTTGGTTTTGTTCTCCAATCCATGAACTTGTTGTTTCAAGGCTGATATCAGAAGGCTTATTTTCTCAATGATCAAGTAGATTACTTCTCTGGATTTCTCTCCTACATCTTTCGCCATCTTTTTGAGCTTAGCAATCAGACTTCCAGCTCTTTTCATGGTTCCTTCAACAGGATTTTGCTTTCCTACGTTCCGCCAAGTAGATTCCGTTGTTGTCTGTTCATGGAGGCCACTGTCAACAATCACTTTTATGCCATACTTCTCCCAACGTCCTCTAGCTTCTATTTGCACTTTTGCTTGTTCTCTTGCTCTTCTCGCTTCATCCTCAGCCCAATCCCTTTAAAACCAAAACTCAAAACCGTAAATGACCTGAAAGAGCTAAACTCTCATATGTTTGACTTGTCACATTTCTCAATATAAAAGCTTTTGAGTGTGACTAATCAATATAGAGAGGCTATGTCATTTAACAATTACAATTTTTTTTGCTTCTACCTAGAGCGGAAAGTACAGTCCATTCCTCATTCGCTTCTATCTCACTGTGTAAAGATCTATTCATGCTCAAAGAAACAAGAAATTTCAAGATAATGTATTCTATACCTGGCTATAGATAAAGCGTTCCTTTCAACTTCAAGCTCGTTTTGCAACCGGAGTATCTCTTGGTTCTCATCCTCCACTTGCTTCTGAAGTCTTTCAAACCTCTCTTTCTCGTACGACATCTCGGCCTTGTTACTCGCAAGGCTTTGAAGTTGTTCCTCCAGCTCATTTCGTATCCTTGCAAGAGCCTCCATTTCTGTTTCAGTCGATGTGTGTTCCTTCTCCAATGCAAGAGTCTCCTCTTCTTTCTCATCTCTAATTCTCGCCAGCTCCGACTTTGCTTCTTCAGCCATTTTCTCCACTGCATCTACTACTACTTTTTCTCTTAAAAGCTCTTTCTCGAAGCTAGCATTTATATCCTTCTCGACCTGAGCAACCAGTGCGTTATGTGCAGAAACAACGTTTTCAGCCATAGCCTCTGCTTCGATACGAGCTAGCTCCTCACCAACTAGTTCAAAAGCGTCACCGATGGCAAGAGACACAGCTGTTTGGGCTTTTGTAACCGCTTTAGACGGCTGAAACAATCTGGTACGCCCTAGAGGGACACAAGACTATTAAAAACAAAACGCGGTTGTAAAACTCTGATGATATGATTACTTAAGAGAAGCAAGAATCCCACTCACCAAAAGCAAGTGCTGTTATTCCATGTTCTCCAGCGGATAAGTCAGCTAAAAGGGGAGGCCACGCTTCAGGGTTTATTTTATCAATGTCAAGATAACCAGATAGTTGGTATAGCTTCTGAAAAAGGAAAAGTAGTTGTGTAAGGTTTACGACACCCTTATGACTAAATGTGGAAAAGGCGAAAGAAAGGAATAGAAAAAGAACCTTGCTATCAGCTTCTGGGAGCTGTCGGTATTCCAACGCCATCTTCCAGCTCAGAAGATCCTGACGTGTTAGAGGGCTATAGAGAAAAAAAATAGCTAAGAAGAGTGGAAATCACATAGCAGTAGCTAAGCTTTTATAGCTTATATGGTTGGATGAAAATAAATAGCATTTCTACCTTTCTGGAGAGAACGTGAACCGACTGCTCTCAGTAGAAGGCACGTTTTGGTTAGAGAGGTTGCTTGAGATAACTCCTGCCTCTGCCAAACCTAAACTATCCAATTAAAAATGAAGAAATCAGATCAAATATAACTAACTTCGTTGACTCAGAGTAAACATAACTTCATTGCTCAGTATGAAGGTAAAAAAGATAGTCTAATGATCACCTTGAATGAATGGAAAATCAGGATCTTCAGGTTTGATATCATCAAATGCAAGTTCAGTAACATTCTCTATGTACATGGCAGGATATACTTTTGATGCTGAGTTCCTGTAATGGATGAAGGTAAAATTTCACGAGGTGAGGCATGAAAACATTTTAATGATGTTTCAAGAGAAAATTTTGAGAATTACCTCGACAGAGCATTGCTTGCAGAAACCACCCAACGAGCAAATTCACGGCGTGTACATAAATCATAAGGCAGAGCATCGGATTCAATAACCTGGATTAGCAATCAGTTCTTAACAAATCATAAAACAGTTGCATTGCTAGATAGTTCAAAATAATCTGAAAGTTAAAAAGCAGTACCTTGAAAGCTTGTAAAGCTGAAAACATTTGACTTTGAACTGGATCCACAACCGTCGGAAATAGACGCGGACATGGCGTTGCCAATAGACGCGGGTTTCAACACCACATCTTTGCGGGAAAAGGATCATTTCATACATGTACATTTTCAAAAGTGCGAATTTCTACCTATACAAACTACTAGTGTCAATTTATACATATACTTTAATAAAATTCAAAATTCATACATATACTTTCAAAATTGAGCCAAATTCCAAAGTCCACATTAACGGATGCTGACTCGGACTCAAATTGTATAATGATGTGGCATTGTCTGCTCCAAACGACGTGGTTTGCTCTTTTTATTGCAAAAAAATGTTCAAAATGGCCAAACACTAGGTTCGAACCCTTAATCTGTACGATGGATTAGGTTTGCTTGTAACCAATTGATCCAACAACCCTATATAAAACTAACATACACTTTTGTACTTATAAACCTAAATAATACCTAGTTTTAGATAATATAAATCAACATCGTTTGGAATTAGGGGAAAAATAAGAAATCTGGGGTTCATGGTTTGATTTTCGTTTTTAGAATTCATTTGTTCTTCCTCTTCCCTGAAATTAAGAAATCAAGGGTTCTTCTTTTTCTGGACATGGCGTTGCCACAGGAAGAGAAGGGGCGATGCCTTGCTTGAAGCAGGCAGCTCCGTCGCCATTACGCGTGAGAGCGTCGTAGTATGCCGTCGATTTTTTCCTCTTCCATAACTTATGGACCTGAGATGCAGAAATCTGTAATCCATTGTTTAATAATCCATCGTCTAACTAAACATTCAGTTGGTAACAAAACTTTAATAATCCATTGTTTTCATTTAAATCTTTAAAAATTAATTAACACAAAATTACTAGAAAAGATGAACGTATAAGTGATAAATTGATTGTGTTTATCGAGGAGCTACAAAGATTCGAGTGAGCCATGTATATGGTTGTCGGATCATGTGTGTGAACGATGGATTAAATAGGTCAATTTTTTAGGTTTACAATTATAAAAGTGTGTGTTACTTTCGTATACGGTTGTCGGATCAACTGGTTTAAAGCAGAGTTAAAACGACATAGAGGTCGTGGGTTCGAATAAAGGGAGTTGCTATTTTGGACATTTTTTCGAAATAAAAGGAGCAAAACGACGTAGTTTGGAGAAGACGATGCCACATCAGAACACACGTGGATTATGAGTCAGCGTGGACTTTGAATTTGGCTTAATTTCAAAAGTATAGGTATGAATTTTGAATTTTGTTAGAGTATATGTCTAAATTGGCACTAGTAGTTTGTACAGGTAGAAATTCGCACTTCTGAGAATGTACATATATGAAATGGCCCTTTTCCCACATCTTTGCCATCCCGAGATAAAACAGAAGAATCTAAACTAAACAGGCGAGTAACATTGAGAGGTGAGATAATGAAACATTGGTTGCAAGACTTATCAAGCTTGGTACATTCGTGTCCACACCTCTAGAGCTTTCCTGGTTATCTTGCTCAATTACATTACTTCCCTCATCCCCAACATCGCTGATTTGATCACTTGAACTTTCACCAATAGTATTCACTAAAACTTCTACTTTTGGTCCTAAACATTCACCAAAAATTCGAACTTTACAAGTTGGAAACAGCTACATTGTATATCAATTCCCACACAAAATAAAGACTGAAACACATACTAAAACCATTGCGCTTATAAGATAAAGCTGCGTAAGTTAACCCAACAAAGAGAACCATCCCAGCCACTCCAGATAATAAAGTTCCTGACGAAAAAAAAAAAAAAATTCAAAACTTGAATATGAATCTACCAAATTAACCATCACAATTCACAACATCTAGTCAAAAAAGAAAAAAGAAAAATCGTACCTATAAACCAATCTGCAGTGTTTTCGTCGTCATCTGAATCATCCCAGCCACCAAATTGATCCGACCCACCCAAATCGCGACCCGGTTCAGCGTTCTATGCAACGCTTGAAGATGATGATATCCGGAGACGGCGACTTAGCTTTGTCATCTTCGCTCTTGTTAGAACTGTCAATTGGGCTCTCAGCCCATGGTCGTTGGACATGTCCATTACGGGCGGGCTATGGACATGTCCAATAATCAAATGGTCCGGTTAATCCAACGACCAAATTTGACCCATGACCAAATGGGTAAAACCGTGTGGACATTGGACATGCCCAATTCTCTAACAATCTAGGGTTATCAAAATTTGGGGAAAAATTGGATTTTTGACAATCGATGTCTTCTTCGATTCAATCTTCTCTCTTCTTCTAAAATCTAGGGTTCTAAAATCAATCGGCTCTTCTTCTTCTCTCTCGTGTTCGTCTTCTCTGTCGAGCTCAGTCACCTTCTCTATCGCCTCTTCCTCTGTCAATCTCATCGCAACCATGGTAGGCATCTCTGCTCTCTAAATCACTTGTTACCTTAATCCAATACTGATTCCAAATGCTGAATATAAAGCAAACTGACCCTTGTTTCTTCTATTTGCAGATCATATCAGAGAAGAATCGCCGTGAGATCTCCAAGTACCTCTACAAAGGTACAAACTTGATTTGAGCTTATGAATCTAGTGGTCTTCTTAGTAAATGGGTTTATGCATAGAGAGACAATAGCAAGCATTGATTGAGTGATTGATTGATCCTTTGAACTTGATTTGAGCTTATGAATCTAGTGGTCTTCTTAGTAAATGGGTTTATGAATCTAGTGGTCTTCTTAGTAAATGGGTTTATATATGCATTAGGAATCTAGTTTCTGAGTTTTGTTGCCTTGTTGGTGAGGTTTGATACTTTGATCGGATTGAGAAGCACCCGTTTTACTCTTTGTCTCTTTCTAAAGCTCTAAGCTTGTAAAGATTTGAGTTGTATATCGAATACAAATTTCTGATTGATTCATTCATCTTTCTCATATAGCATTGTTTCTGAAATTTGCAATGCTTAACATCATAAACATGTAATTCAGGTGTTTGAATTACATGCACTCTTGCTCTGGTAATCAATCTCTCTCTCTCTTTTGTAAGAGTTCATCATCATAGAATCTGGTCATGAGACATCTTTTTTATTTACTCTAATTCTTCCTTTGTAATGTGAATCAGTTTCTCATGATACGGATTGAGGTTTTTTTTTGTGTTCTGATGAGTTGTTTTTGGTTTCTCTGATTGAAGAGATTTGGTGATTCTGTAATTTGTGAAAGACAAATCCGATCAAAACAAGAAAAAGAGATTTGCTGAATAATGCTCTATTTATTAATCGGATAACAGAGGTACTTAAATAGACCCTTACAAGCTTAACTAAGTGACCGATTCTAACGGACCTAATCAACGAAACAAACTCTCAACTCCTACAGATCAGGAGGACTTATTCTAATCAAAATACATTCGACTTAAACAAAACGACATAGCTTTTATTCTTCATATTCATTGAGCAGCGGAAGATTGAGTGAGTGAGTGAGGAAGCGTTTGTAGCAGTGAGACGGAGGAGGCTCGTTTGTAGCAGTGAGGCGGATTTCACAAGGTCTCGAACGAGGAAGCGTTTATCATTCTTCTTCTGGTAATTTACATTATTATTTCATCATCACTCTTTTTTTTTTTCTCTCTTCTAACAAACGCGTTTTTCATCTCTCTCTCTATCTCATGTCATTGGTTTCGTTTGGTTTTATACAACTAATCGATTGGGTTTACAAAATAAGTCAGATTTTATAAAAATAAACATGTTTGGTTTAGTAAAAAAGTTTTGAACAGCAAACACAAAATAAAAGAAACCTCAAAAATGAAAAGATTGTCCAAGAGGCATGTCCAAATGGACTTAGGCATATTTGGGACCATTGTCCAAATGGACCACTGTCCATTGTGGACCGCTCAAACATAACCCATAAACAGAAATATCCATATGGACACAACCATTGGACAATGGACAACCTTTTCATTTGACACTTATAGTGAGAACTCTTACGCCGGGAAATTAATTTAAAATCTGATGAACGTGGCGGAATTTGATTTATTTCCTCTACAATCTAAACAAGGTCCTCTGTTTCGTTTCCGGAACTTGTAGGTTTTTTTTTTTTGGATTCATTCTGTTTTTTTAATTCGTCTCTTTGCTTGGATCTGATTATTTCATTGCTGTTGTCAAATATAGGGATGAGCAAAACGGAGATCAATTTGCGGAGATTGCTTTCCGTTGCACCTAATCAGCAAAATCAGTCAAAGCTTATTCATGTATGTTCCTTTTGGATCTTCTTCAATTAGATGTCGAAGCTTAGAAGTAAGTTTTGATGTTCATATGTGTATTATTGTATGAAACATGTGTAACACAGTATGTTGCTACTTTGAGGGAACTATTAGAACAACTCTCCCTAGAGAAGACGACACCTCAATGCCTTCCCAGGTGTGATTACTTAACTCTCTTTTATTGATTCAGCATTGCTATTTAGAAATCTTTCAGTTGAAATCTTGATTTGATTAAAAGATTTCTGCTTTGGTATATTCTAATGTCGACAAGAGCTATTATATATCTCTTTCTAGGATTATGTGTTATAAGTTATTCGAATTGAATTACTTATCTTCTCCTTTTGATCTCTTGTTGTCCAGTGTTACAAAGGCTAGTCAGGTGAATGAATACTATGAAAAGATTGAAGCAATAGTTGTTCAAGTCGTAAGTCATCTAAACAGGATTAGCTGTTCTTTTCTATTTCTAGAGCTAATACTTCAGGAGAGTAACGTGTGTTAATATACATTTATGCTCTTGCTATTATGATGCATTTGGTCTTGAGGAATTGTTTCAAGTTTCGTTCTTTCTTTCTTCCCCATGAGTTTAGTTTTAGGAATCCACAGTTTTGCTTGTTCCTGCAACTTAGTATCAAATTATTTTCCCTAAATTTACAGCCCGACGCAGAGGTACCTGATGAGCCTTTTGCAAACGACTTTACCAACGAAAGCTCTCCAAAGATAGGAGACGATTTTCCAAGCCCCACTTCGCCACAACTGAGAAGAAGATTAGTGTAAGATTTTAATACTTAATTCACATGCCTTCTCAACTTGTAAGTTCTTTTGGCCTTTATTTCTTTACGACCTTCCTTGATTGATGCAGGTCTACAAGTTCAAAACCAATAAAACTAGACTCTGCAGCTCAAGCGCACACTGACAAGCAGAGGTATACAGTATATTCATCTATGAACGAGAAACTTAGGAACTTAATTGATCAGTCTATGCACTTTCCTTGTTAGAACAAAAGTTATCGCTATGAGTAAAGCTGTAATCTTTTGAATTCAAGTTGAATTTGCCACTTGATGTTCACGTTGGTGATTATGACAGAAAGCTTCAAGAGGATCTAACTGATGAAATGGTGGGACTTGCAAGACAACTCAAGGAGACAAGTCAAGCGATAAGCCAATCTGTGCAAACTACAGAAAAGGTGTCATGTTAACCTCTTCCGTACGGTACCCCATTATGTGACATTGCATACTATCAACATCAATGGGATAAGAGAAGAATTTATATTTTTGGTTCATATGTTTTTTTAACTGGCTTCATTGGTGACCTCAAAGACAGGAAGGCAATTGGAAAAGTGATGATTGCTCTCGACCACAAGACTGGCCTGTCTTCAAAACTATAGACTCTCTGTGACCATAGGAGAACACTGGTGCTTTATTCTAGTAATAAGGTTATTGTAATGGCCATGTATGCTGCACCATCTTACATTTTATGTACGGTCTATAATCCCCTGTCTTTGTAATTTATCAGACCACATTCTGACGTGAAATTTAATAATCATACTTGGTTCGCAGTTTGATTTCCAGAAATTAGTGTAGATAGAAATCCTTTGTATATACAATGTTTCAATCAAGAATACAATTCCTTCAATCAAGTAAAGCTTGGAAGTATCAAACCGTAATGCAGTTTCACCAAATCTATATACCGAGCCAATGCTTTATGTACATAAAAATCGAAGCAAGCACGTGTTCTGACTATCTCGCGCTCTACGAGTTCAGGAACCGGGAATGTTCAAGCTGAGTCATCTCTCCTCCATTCACTGGATCGAAATTGCACCTGTAGAAACTGTAAGGCCGATGAATCAGATGTGTGGTTCTTAGTTATTTTATGTTTTTTTGATATTCTAACTTGTGTGGTGGAAGCACATATATGACTACTTGTGGATGATGATGTGAATATATTCAAAGAGATTTAGAAAGTCTTCGTTACCTTCCGTCCATGCCGATAATCGCAATTGTGTTCTGAGCGCCAAATGCTGCAAAGTATTGAGTGACTTTTGGTACATGGAACTGACAGAATGACCATTCCGAGCTGAAATATTTTGGTAGAACACAAAATATTAAATAAACATATATGTTATGGCTGAGTTATGTACTTCCACGGCTGAGTTATAAGTAAATATTAAATAAACATATATGTTATGGCTGAGTTATGTACTTCGTACGGCCGAGTTATGGCTGAGTTATGTACTTGGTACGGCTTCGTTTGGTCTTTCGTGCTGTGCCTCGATATTACAAAAGTGTTGTTGGGGAAACCCAAACAATAATCATGTGTCTGCTCAGATCCACACGCGTAATAAATTCATAAAGTTAGCTTTTTCACAATGTATTATACAAAATAATTAAAAAAATTGAATTCAAAATTCGAATAAAAAATAAATGTACAATTGAAATATGAAATATTTGCAAATTTACATTATTATAACTCAAAATTTAAATGTACAATTGAAATATGAATATTACAATTATTATAACCAATAAAAAGTAATAATTATAGAGAAAGATTGATTTTTACACATTCTCATCGGAATGTGTAAAACATACAACACATGACGTTTAGGGGTTAGGGTTAGGGTTGACGTTTAGGGTTTGAGATGTAGGGTTCAGATGAGTAACATTATTTGTTTTTTGGTTTTGGTTCTAATGTGTTTTAATGTGTCTGGTTTAAGGTGGTAATATGAATATACTAATATGAGTACCATTTGAATATATTTTTACAAAATTTTAAAATTTTGTGGTTATTTCCGGTTATGGGTCGGTTAGATTAATATATAACCATAAATAACCCAAAATATATTGTAATTAAGTAGATTTGCCTAATATAGCCGAAAGTAAGCCGAATATAACCGAAATTAACCAAACATACCAATACAAAAATACCAAATTGGAAAAAATTATTTTTTCGGTTTGGTTCCGTTTGGTCGGTTATTTAGTCATTCTAATTTGAGGGTTGGCTGAGATATCGTTTATTACAGCTGAGTTATTATTAATCATGATTGAGTTATTAAAATAGATTGATAAAACACCACAACATAGAAAGTTCATGTCAATTCCAATAAAAAATAAAACAACGGAGCTTGACTAATCTCATAGATACTTGTTCAAGCTCTCAAACTTCTTCTCCAGTGCGTCATAGATTGAGAGGGCATGGACAGGAGACTTACATGTGCAATGATCGAAGGAAATGCAATATAATGATAGATGAGATTTGAAGGTAAACTGATTGACGAAGATGCAATATTTATAGTTGGAATGAGCGGAGAAGAATAAACTGAAACGATACAATGAATAATATGAATATAAAGGAAAGATCGCGTCTATTATTAGGTTAACTTATGGTTTTCCGCCAAAATATTGTTTGACGGCTGAGTTATAGTTTTACGGGAAAACGAAAGGTCTCGTCGATTCATGTGACGGTTGAGTTATAGTGAATAACGGCTGAGTTATCAAAATGAACAATCTATAATGGCTGAGTTATCAAAAGAAAAGTCGTGTCTGTTATTAGGTTAACCTATGGTTTCCCGCCAAAATATTGCTTAACGGCTGAGTTATAGTTTTACGGGAAAACGAAAGGTCTCGTCGATTCATGTGACGGTTGAGTTATAGTGAATAACGGCTGAGTTATCAAAATGAAAAATCTATAATGGCTGAGTTATTAAAAGAAAGGTCGCGTCTATTATCATGCCTCATTAGTTTCAGTGCCTTGTTCGAGAACATGTAGCTCAGCTTTAGCTCATGGCTAAACGCGTCCAATCCGTAGTCTTCAAGAACAAGCTCCATAAGCTTGTCGTGTGTTGTGCCTCCATATATCTGCACAAGTATACACCCTCTGTCGTCGGTGTTAAACACATGTCTCTGTTTCTTTACCCAATCACCGGAAACAACTAGTACCGGAACTGGATCCATGAAAGGTGAAGAAGAAGGTGAAGAAGAAAGTGAAGAAGAAGTATAAGAACAAGGTGAAGAAGAAGGTAAAAACCATGTAAATAGTTCACTTAATAACGAGTTGAAGAATCCAAGGAGCGACGTTTCGTATTTCCAGAGAAGAAAGATGATGACATGGAATGCTGACATGGATGATGCGTCCGACGTGACAAGTCAGCCATCAAACAAATAATAACTCAGCCTTAATATAACTGAGCTATCAAACTAATTATAACTCAGTCACAACATGAATAACATTACGGTAATTAAAAAACAGAAAAATTGCTGCCAAATTCAGCTGCTTCATCAACTGAAATTATGTAATTCAGTCGTATCGTTTAATAAACCAGCCGTAACTGAATAACATTCTAGTAATTAATCTGTTGCTATTAAGTCAGCCGTCAAATGGCCGAATTTTACGATAAGTCAGCCTACAACGGCTGAGTTATAGTTTTTAACCATAACTCAGCTGTAACTACATCTCATAAGTCAGCCGTTTTTCATAACTCAGCCAGCCAAAAATACGATAACTCAGCCGTGTTGTATTGATAACTCAGCCAAAATTTTGACAACTCAACCATCGGGTGATAACTCAGCTTTAAGGACGAATGAGTTATGCTCTAACTCAGCCAAAATTTTGACAACTCAACCATCCGGTGAAAACTCAGCCATAAGGACGGCTGAGTTAGAGCATAACTCAGCCAAATTTTGATAACTCAGCCATAACGTGTGGCTGAGTTATGCTTTAAGTCAGCCGTCCGCTCTTACTCAAATGTTTTTTCTATAAATTCGCCGTAACATACCTATAACTCAGCCGTCATTACCTCTATAACGTGTTACGGCTGAGTTATTTAATACACGTCAACGATTTCTGACTTGGCGTCTGATGTGGCAATGACATTTTTGTAATAACATTTTTTTCCGGAAACATAAAACAAGGGCACGCTGGGTATTTTGAAAATACCCGAAATATTCTAGTAATAAAATCTTTTTTTGTAGATTGTGGTAATATTACCTAAAATGTATAACATCTCAGTAAAGTTCCCTAGAATAAATCTCGAATTTCCTCTGCTTTCATGTTTGTGATGTGATCTGCAACGGTCTCGCAAATTGAGATAATTAGCAATGTTAATGAGGTTGAAGATCTTATCAAGATCAAGATAATTCATGAACTCTGCCGAATCAAGTGGATTGTGGCGAGAGGGACAAAGTTCATGGTGACAGTGACAAATAATCTTATCATTACTCCTTCAACTCAAGTTTTATTTAATGGAATAGTTAGGTTATAGTTAGGATGAGTTGAGACGATGGAGTCAAATTTTATTTGTTTGTGTTGTCAAATATTCTAAAATCACTCAAAGTTTAATACTAAAATCTAACGGAATCACATTTCAATTTTTTAATTAAAATAGAAAAACTCAAAACACAATCAAATCTCCTAAAATCTCACCTACATCTTCCAAAATCCTAAAATGTTAAAATCCTATCAAATCTTTTAAATTATAAGTTGAATACCCCCTCTTAAACTGGTCATCTTCCAATTCTTAATCAACACTTTTTTCATTAACACTTTTTCTTTTAGTATATACATATTATATTTATCCATTTCCATTTTTTAAATTGTTTAAATTTATAATATTCTTATAATTATCTTTTTACATTTTTTAAATATTTCAAAACAGTTTTTTTGGTTTATATAAAATTTTCTAAAATTGTTTAAATTGATCTATATATATATATATATATATATTATCATCTTTTATCTTTTATTACCAAAAAGTGTGATCCTCATTGAGGAAACTTACAAGGAATTCAAGGATATAATAGAACTGTTAAAAGAAACATTGTTTGGAAGTGATTCTTTGGCAAGTCGATCTGCTGCTTTATTATTGTGTCTTTCTTGTCCAAACATATATCACCTCTTTTATCCAATTGTGAACTTGAAAGTTCTGTGATTTTATTTTAGCCAGCTTTTTGACCGTGTAGTTTTCCCCTTCAAAGATGACTTTCTTGTATCCCTTTATCCATGCTTGTTGCATGCCAATGACCAAAGATTGAAAGTCTGCTTCAAAAACATTAGTACATAAAACTCGTTTGCTATGCCCTGCACTGACATAGAAGCCTCCATGATCTATGATGATCCAACCCGCTTGAGGCTTAATACCATCCTGTGAAAATTGTTGATCACAATTGCACTTGATAAATCCATCTTTTGGCCGTGTCCAATTTGAATCCCTTGACTGATGTTGGTGAAGAGTCTGACCTACATGTGGTGTATCTAAAAAGCAATCAACCCATTTATTTGCTTCATTAACAGCTTTGACAAGATCTTGCTGCCATGTACTACCTTCCGTTGATAAACCATGAGATTCCCACTCTTCCAGATTCTCCACAATGTCCAAATAGGAAGTTGACGTACGCTCCAGAATTGTAAGGTTTTGATTATTATAAAAATCCACAATACATTGAAACTTAGCTTCGAAAGAGCTTGTTAAGAAAGTGATGTTTTGATGAAGATTCTGACTTTCCCGCCAGATTGCTTGTGCATAAGGACAAGTAAAAAACAGATGCTCAATGGTTTCATCAGCTTGACAATCTCGTTTGCATTGGCCGTCTGTAGTAATTTGTCGGCGTATCAATTATGTTCCTGTTGGTAATGCTCTTGAAAGCATCTGCCAAAGAAAGTGTTTCAGCTTAGTGGCTATATCCAATTTCCATATAGCTTTTTCGAATTCTTGTGACATCGGGGGCGGTTGTATGACATCACTATTTGGGAGATGAATGGCTTACCAATATCCAGATATAACAGTGTAGAAACCATCATGAGTGTAATGCCAACCAAGTAATCCGACGTAGGAGTTGAACTCAAATGTATTCTTCTAATGATTTCCACATCTTCTTCAACATTGAGATTACGTAGCAGAGTCAAGTTTCATGTTCTTTGACCTTCCAAGATGAGATCTTTAACCTAAGAAATACTTATATCAACACCGTCTATACCTCGAGGTGGTCTTAGGTAGATGTGTAAGCAAATAGCATCCAGTTGTTAGTACTGATTCCATCACCAATCAAAAATCGCATTCCTTGTCGTAGCAACTCTCTGCCTTCTAAAAATGATTTCCAAATGAAAGAAAGTTTATTCCCACATCCAACAGTAAAAACATTAGCATCTTGGAAATACGTAGCTTTTGAAAAACGGGCAATGAGAATAATTATAATTTTCTTATAACTATTTTTTTACATTGCAAAAATAAAAGCTTTATTTTTAACACTTGCCAAAATTTCTAATCAACAAAAGCGATTACATAAGTTACCAATTTTGAAAATCAAGTTTTACATAAGATTTTGTTTTTACATTTTGTCATAAAAGCATTCCAGAATAGAAAGAAAGAAAGAAAGAAAAAAAAAAAAAAAAGCATTAAGACTGTTGCCACTCTATCCTCATATCTTGTTATGAGTCTTATTAGAGAGAGCCACACGATCCCTTCATGTTCTTGATTCTCAATGAACCCAACACAGACCCTTTACTCTCCCGGCGGGAACTCCCCGGCGACACACCCATCTTCACTCTTCCCTCAAATCAACAGATGCAGAACTATAAGAGACCTCTCTCAAATCCATGCCGCATTCATCAAATCGGGTCAAATGCGAGACACTCTCGCCGCCGCAGAGATACTCCGATTCTGTGCTACCTCCGATCTCCATCACCGTGACCTCGATTACGCCCACAAGATCTTTAACCAGATGCCTCAACGAAATTGCTTCTCTTGGAATACTATAATCAGAGGTTTCAGTGAGAGCGATGAAGAAGACAAAGCTGTGATCGCAATCGCATTGTTCTGTGAGATGATGAGCGACGAGTTCGTTGAACCGAACCGGTTCACGTTTCCTTCTGTGCTTAAGGCTTGTGCGAAAACAGGGAAGATTCTACAAGGTAAGCAGATTCATGGGTTGGCTTTGAAGCTTGGGTTGAGCTGTGATGAGTTTGTCATGAGTAATCTCGTTAGGATGTATGTGATCTGTGGTTTGATGAAAGATGCTTGTGTGTTGTTTTATAAGAACATTATAGAGAAAGATATGGTGGTGATGGCTGATAGAAGAAAGAGAGATGGTGAGGTTGTGTTATGGAATGTTATGATTGATGGTTATATGAGACTTGGTGATTGTAAAGCTGCACGGATGCTGTTCGACAAAATGCGTCAGAGAAGCGTTGTTTCTTGGAACACGATGATATCAGGTTATTCGCAGAACGGGTTTTTTAAAGATGCTGTTGAGGTTTTCTGTGAGATGAAGAAGAAAGGAGATGATTTTGATATCCGTCCGAATTATGTTACTTTGGTTAGTGTTCTTCCTGCGATTTCACGGCTCGGGTCGTTAGAGTTAGGAGAATGGTTGCATTGTTATGCGGTGAATAATGGTGGTATCAGGATTGATGATGTGCTTGGCTCTGCTTTGATTGATATGTACTCGAAATGTGGGATTGTTGAGAAAGCGGTTAAGGTGTTTGAGAGATTACCTCGAGAGAATGTGATTACTTGGAGTGCGATGATAAACGGGTTTGCTATACATGGACTGGCAGGTGATGCTATTGAGTGTTTTTGTAAAATGAGGCGGGCTGGAGTTCAGCCTAGTGATGTTGCTTACATCAATCTTTTGACTGCTTGTAGCCATGGTGGGTTAATAGAAGAAGGAAGGAAGTATTTTAGTGAAATGGTGAGTGTGGATGGGTTAGAGCCTAGGATTGAACACTACGGGTGTATGGTTGATCTATTGGGTCGTTCTGGTCTTCTTGATGAGGCTGAGGAGTTCATACTTAATATGCCGATTAAACCAGATGATGTGATATGGAAAGCACTTTTGGGTGCTTGCAGAATGCACGGAAATGTCGAGATGGGCAAGCGTGTTGCGGACATTCTGATGGATATGGTTCCTCATGACAGTGGAGCTTATGTGGCCCTCTCAAACATGTATGCTTCACAAGGAAACTGGTTAGAGGTTTCAGAGATGAGGCTGAGAATGAAGGAGATGGATATAAGAAAAGATCCCGGGTGTAGTTGGATCGACATTGATGGCGTGCTTCATGAGTTTCTTGTGGAAGATGATTCTCACCCGAGAGCCAAAGAAATCAACTCAATGCTCGTAGAAATCTCAGAAAAACTGAGGGTGGCCGGGTATAGACCAATCACCACACAGGTTTTGTTAAACTTGGAGGAAGAGGATAAAGAAAACGCACTTCATTACCACAGCGAGAAGATCGCTACAGCGTTTGGGTTGATAAGTACGAGTCCTGGCAAACCAATACGCATAGTTAAGAACCTACGCATCTGTGAGGACTGTCATTCATCCCTCAAACTCATCTCAAAAGTTTACAAGAGAAAGATAACAGTACGAGACCGCAAACGTTTTCACCATTTCCACGACGGTTCATGCTCGTGCATGGATTATTGGTGAAAGTAAAAACAGAAAGACGTTTTTTCTCTGTAGATACAGCACACAAGGTCTGTTGTTTCTTTGCTGGTTCAGCATTGATAAGAATTGAACTTTTTTAGTCTGTAGTTTAGAATCTGATGAAACAAAAATCTTGATAACATCATTTCATTTCAAGATGAGGAGTGCATTCATATATAATTTGAAGATTGCATTTCGTAACCATAAAAATTATGATAATGTTTAACTAAGTTTACGTTATCCAACACTCTAGGAGATCATTGTGCACCACAACTGTAGAAACAGTTACATATGTACCGATCAGAGCCTGTTGGCTTCTCAACACAACTTCCGAATCCATTTAAATTCTTGAAGCACCGTTCTCTACACTTTGCCAACCAACATTGTTTCCCCGGCTCTAGTTCTTGTCTGCATCTCTTTTGTGCCTCAGTTTTAGGAACAATCGACAATACTGCAACCAATAGTGAGTATATAAGTTCATAGATATGTATTAATTGAATAGATTAAAAACTGTATATAAGTTATAACATTATTATGCTTCCTTAGCTTAATATTTCAAAACTCATTCTGTATTGACATATTAGATCGTTGAGTATATACAATAATATGAAATTATAACTTACAAGTATAAAGTTAATTACCTGAGAAGAGAACCACAAAAACTATGAAATAGGAAAGTAATTGTTTGTTCATGGTGCGAGACTTATTAATATTTGAAAAATGTCAGAGAAAGAGATCGAGTGAACTGTGAATTTTTTGATGAGAATCATGAGCTCATGGCCAACAATTATATACATCACTCTAGCTTAGAAGACGCAATCATCATTCAATATTAATTATAACACAGTTTACTGCCAGAAGAACAAACTTAGTATGGCAAGTATATAAGTAAAATTTGGGAGATTTGATTTTAAATAATTGTTTATTACAAATTTTTGTATTAAAATTTTGTAAAAGCCATCATTTGATTAACTCAATGACTGCATAATTGCCAACTGTAGCCGTTAATTATGGATGGTTTAGGCCTAAATTCTCTGCGATTACCACCAGTTCTACCGCCAACATAGACAAGGAGCAATGGAACCTTTGAGCAAGAGCTGAACCTTGAGATTCCGCTTGGTGGTTCTCAATCGCTGGTAAGTACCAGAAGCAACTCAGGAAATGTGCTTTTCCACAGCCGCTCTGATTTAAAGACAACATTCAGACAGTGAGATGATTAGAAGTCAGATTCCCTCTTAGTATCTACCACAGAAACAGGAGTAAAAAATGTTTGTTCGAGTCCTGTATTGGTTAAATTTCAAAGTGTTACGATAATAAGCTTTTAGGTGTGAACAGAACTAAATAGCTTGATAATAATTATGTCCAGAAGATGATATAAATTTAACTAACATGAAATGGTTATAACAACAATCAAATGGCTATGTCTGTCAGTTGCAGCCATCCAAACGCACACCTTAGAGCCATGGATGCACCATCACTATGCCTTTGTAGTACATTGACACAAACCCATCAATCTGCCTTTTCATCTGAGAAATTCATGATAATAAGTGAATTACCAAAGCATTTGTTCTACCGGCCAAATCAGAAGGATACAAAATAATTTTAATTCGAGAAACGTATTTTCAACAAAGCTTTGCCTACCTGGTTCGCTATCATTGCACCTTTTGCTTCGCATTTCAGGCAATGCAGTTTAAGCCAGAATACAGAATCAGATTCCTCTGTTTCAGAATTGTTACCGATCGACGCACAAACACTGAGCTAGTAAATCGATGGACAGTTGAAAGCAGCTGACCAGCTAAGGCATGCTAATGCTAACGGCTCACAGCTTTTATATCTGCGTTTTTAACATGTAAATTACGTTGTTGCAGATATTGAATTCTAAGAATAACGCAAATCCTGGTGAAAAATTTATTATAGGAAGGAAGCATGAAAGCAAACTACAAATGGGATAAGATATTATTACTCTTTCTTCATCGCTTGTAGCAAAGAAGAGGGATGTAGAAGGATCACTGCCCGTAGTAACGTTTGATCTGCTTCGATACTATAGAAAAACAAAACAAAAAGAAAAAAGATATCACATTATTTCCAATCATTATATATGGAATTGGAAACTTAACTAATCGACTAAATTGACATAGCGGGCACACATAGTTTAACTAAGAAGCATACAAAGGACCAGTAAATGCAAATTTTAAACTAATCGACTGTCAAAAAACAGGGAAAGGTAAATAAACTCAGCAGTTAACTGTGTGTAATTTCCAGTTAACAGGGAGATGCTTCTTTTATAACAATACTAGATGAGGACCCGACCCGCCCGATGTGCGGATTTAAATTATTATAAATGAAATTAAATTTATTAAAAAATTTGTTGTATGTTATATATAAATCTTATTTTTGTTATAATACACTGATTTATATCCATTTACAAATCTTTTATGTATATTACTATTAAAAGTATATTTTTTTATACTTAAATGTACTCTTGTATGTTACAAAAATATTCTTTATCACCATCTAGAAACTGTTTATATAAACACATTAAGCCAAATATATTACTTTCACTTCTGTATACTTTTTTAATTACTAAATTTGTTGGCTCAAAAAACATTTTGAATAAAAGATATATTACATAATATACTAATCAATGATGTCTCATCACAATAATGTATGACCACCATAGAGAGAACATCGGCTCCGCCTTCATCCTTTATGGAGAGAACCTTGCGTCCAACCTCCTCCACCATGGAGAGAACTTTGGCTCCGCCTTTCTCCCTTAAAGAGATAAACTTGCGTCCAATCTCCTCCACTTTCCTCCCCTGCGGAGATATCTTTGTGTCCAACCTTCTCTACCATAGGGAGAACCTCGGCTCTGCCCTCCTCCTATGTGGAGAAAATATGTTCACGTCTTTTTGCTATCTCAAAATGGCTTGTTCCGACAACCAATGAAAGTAAAAACAATTTTCTAACTTCACAAAAAAATCTTTTGATAGTAACTAATGTTAAATTTCTGAATGTATTCGTGATAGTAACTATGCCGAAGTGAAAGTAAAATAATTGGCTTAATGTGTTTATAAATAACATAATATACTAATCAATGATGTATCATCATAATAATGTATGACTGCCATGGAAAAAATCGNATGTATTCGTGGAAGTTTCTTTGACACACCATGATGTAGTCTCTGTCTCTGTAACGCCTCAACTGCCACCTTGTTTAGTGAGCCCATGTCCACTCTCAGTCCATGGGCCCACCTTCCTAAGTGGGCCTTATATCTATTCCTGGCCCATGAATCCACACATATTCGATTGTCGGTTTGTTACGTCTAGAGGCTTTAAAAACTTGTTTACTGACCCTACATATAAAAAAAAAGTTTTTCCTGTGTTTTGTCCTCACTCGCACAGTTCCGACAATCACTTCCAGGAAGGTTACCCATCATGAAATTCTCTCAGGAGCTTTGACCGAAAAAATAAGTGCATTCTGGTGACATATATGACCAAATCAATTTTTGTGAAAAAAAAAATGACCAAATCAATTCTTTTAAACATTTTCGCAAACTAGGTTGTCAAAGTCTTTGAGCTCCTATGGATCTATCAACAACGATTTATGTTTTTACCATCTATCTATCTATGTTTGTTGTAAGCTTGTGTTTGATTAGCATATTTTATCCATCCATTAGGTTGATGCTTCTACTCGATATCTCTCTTTGAGATTGAATGACTAATGGTAACAGTTATGTTTAAAAAAAAAAAAAAAGGTTTATGACCAACCAATCAAGGTTGAGAAATTGAAAAAAAAAAATTGGCATAATTAAAGAAAGAATAGAAAATTATAAGCATGCTAATATATGAATCCCAAATCATTCAAAGATTAAAATACAAATTAAAACAATCTAAAAATACTACAATAAATTTTAAAATACAGTATTAGAAAAAGAAGACTCATATATTAATCTTTTTTTTGGTCAACAGATTAATCTTACCTATTTCCAACTGAAATAGGAGAAAGTAGTAGAAAATTTTGGTTTAAGAAAATAAGAAAAAATTACCTTCCCATTAAAATACATTCCCAATTAAACAAAGTTGAAAGCAATGTTTTTGAATAAATTATTTAAATATGAGGCGATCTTGATTATATAGAAGTGAGTACAAAATTTAGAATAAATAATTAAAAGTGTATTTTCCTTAATCCTTGTTTCTATTTTTTTAATAATTAATCACTTAAAATTAAAAATAAGTAAATAATATTATAATTTCGAATTTTATAAAATATATATATATATATATAATCTCCTTATAATTATTTTTAAAAACTTTGTTTTTTTCTAAATTCTGAAATTTTTTATGATTATATTTTTACTTTATTAATATTTTTAAAAACAAAATATTTTCTTTTTATTGTAATCAAATTCTTCCTATTAAATATTTACACATGTTAAAATCTCAGACTGATAACTTGACACATGTCAAAATATAAGACTTATAACTTGACACATGTCAAAATCTTGTTAATGACTAACTTTCAAAATCCAACTATATATAATAAGATTTGCATCCCCGGCGATATTAGAACCAACCCCCTAAGCCTCAGAAGAAGCTTCCGATTAACTATGTGTAATTTCTAGTTGGACCCGATTTGGGCCGAATTTAATTTGGTCCAGATCCAATGATAAAATATGGGAAATTTGCAAAACTTCAAACAATACATAAATATGGGAACTTATATTATACTTAGCCATGGGCATTTGGATTTTCGGTTCGGATCGGATCGGATTTTTTGGATTGGGGTATATAAAATCTGTTTAGAATCCGGTTGTTTATCGGATCAGATCGGTTCGGATTCGGATCGGTTTTCATTTTTTTTTAAAATCCGAACTTAAACCGAAACCTTTATATATGTCATTTGGAAAGTAAAATCAATAAGTCAGAATAGCTCAGATGGTTATAGAGTGTGTTCCTTAGCCTCAAGGTCATTGGTTCGATTCCTCCTTCTGGTGATTTGACTTTAAATTTTTATAAGTGATCCATTTATAGTTAATGGATTTCTAACAGGCCCGAAAATAACACCAATTAAATCCAAATGTATAGAAAAATTAAATATGTATTCGGTTTAGCGGATAACCAATCGAATTTTGGTTCGGATCGGTTTATATCCGAAATCCGATTCACGATCAAGACAGAAACCGATCGGTTTTTAGACAGTATCCGAATCCGATCAAAATTGCTTTTTTCGGATAGGTTCGGATAGGTTTAATCGGATTCGGTTTATTTGCCTAGCGCTAATTATACTTCAAACAATACAGTTCATACATATGTATCAACTTATATACTCAAACAATACAAACCTCAGAAGAAACTTCAAACAATACATTTGTATGTATGGCAAGTATATAAGTAAAATTAGGGATATTTGATCCAATTTACTTACTTTGAGTATTATTAGCCAAACTTGTATCATTTGCTTTAATCAATGTGTTATTTTGATCCTCAAACATGTACTCAAAAGATCTAAGATTGAAGCTGCATGTGAAAATTTTAGTAATGTCAGTGGATCTTACACCGTTGGGAAATTGTTCAAAGGAGACTCTATGAAGTGGTGTGGAGAGAGCTGTTGCTTCATTTGCTACTACATATGTTAAAGACAGATGCTCACTTTAGGAAGAAGATGTATGGTTTTTTTCCCATTTTTCGATTTTTTTACAGCAACAATATATAGTGGACTTAGAGTGTTATGTTTTATTTCGTACAACAATTTGTATGGTATTTATAAGATCTTATAAGGTATTTATAAAGTTTAACATACGTGTAAAGGTAATTTGTATCTTTTATAACAATATTAGGTATTTAAAACGTTTTATAAAGTGATTTGAGTAGATATCAGTAAACTTTTCAAAAAAAAAAAATTACAGAATGGTCATTTATGAAAAGAAGCATTTTTCGCATTTCCTCCAAGAAAATATTCCTTTTAAAAACAATTTAAATTAATTAAGATAATACATGTGACATGTTAAGAGAATAGGAAGGAGAGATTAGCATAACAGAGTGTTGCTGAAACAAATATTTAAGGGCAATTGTCATAAATACCACTAAAATTGGTTTTTATTCCAAAATACTACAATTTAGTTTTTTTTCCCAAAAATATCACTAAAATGTATTTTTTTCCAAAAATACCACATAATTGAACTAAAGTTTTAATACTAAAAACTAATTCCTAAATTCTAAATACTAAACCCTGCTCCTAAAAACTATACTCTAAAACTAAATGTGTCAACCCAAACCTAAAACAAAAATTATACATCCTTAAAAATCAATTTTTTTGTGTTTGTGGTAATTTTGGAAAAAAAAACTTTTGTGGTATTTTTGGAAAAAAAAACTAAAATGTGGTATTTTTGGAAAAAAAAACTTTTTAGTGGTATTTAAAGGAATTTTTCAATAATATTTAATGAAGGAGGAACAAGCCATTGGCCAAATCTATCTTATGAATATCAACAACATAACATGACAATGATATTAAGACCCTTTCTTTTACTTCCTCATATGCTCTCATGTGGTTCTTGTCTCCTCTCACGTGGTTCCACCTTCACATCCCCTCTTATTCCCATTGACACCATACCCCACAATTCTCCATCATTAATAAGGATGTTATCATCGACTAAGCAGGCTTAGTGTGGCTCTCACCCCATTTTAATTTCAGTCATAGGTTAGTCGGGTGTACTATAGCCTTGCTTAACCAACATGTAGCTTGCTTAGCCTAAACACACGAAATGGGCTACTCAAATTTACAAACACTATGAATTCATTTCAAAGCATCTCCAAAGAAGTGCTACGTTTTGTTGTCCTCGATATAAGAAGAAACTAAGATGAGAGACTAAAGGAAGAGTTCCAACTTTGTTTGCTTTTATAAATACATCAATAATTGGCGGTGAAACAAATCATACAGCTTTATAATACAGTTGAGGCAGTTTTTAAATCAAGCCTCTGACATTTTGAATAGTGCTATTGCCATGTATAATGCAAGAACCCAAAACAAGATTAAAATTCTTAGTAAACTATTAACACCGGCGACCACCTCTGCAATTAAGCGCACCGGCATTGTAGGTGATGACACCAACAAGGGATGACGATTTGGCAGCTAAACTTGAAGCTCTAGCGTAGCTAGCTCCAAGTCCTGATCCAGAACGTGTAAAGAAAGCTCCGTTTAAGAATAGATCTCCTTCTGATCTCCAATTCCAATGCCTCCATTGCCATTGCCCTGCATAGTCTCTCTTTGTCACCTGAAACATGCATCCCATCAGTTATTTTGTTGTACGAATTTGAATGAAACCATAAAGATCTGTCCTTTGAGCTAGTCAACCTACCTCTTTCGCAAACCGGTTTCTCGGGGCGAGATATCTGTTTCCCTGACTGTTAATGGTAGGACTCGCACTGCCACCGATCGCATACATTTCCCAATGCGTGTAGTCATTGTTAACTACATGAAAATATCCATGCCTACACCTACAATTAATGAAAAAAACGTTTATTTTGTCGAGTTTTCTGAAGATAAAGCTCATAAGTTAGGCCAAAATACCTTGGCATTCTCTGAATAAGACCTTCACCAAAGTGGTTATAAGCGATTGTAACTTGCATAACCCTGTCCCTTGTATAGGTATCACTATGCCCCAATAACATAACCTGTCACAACGCAATCCATTAATGATTAATCCTCACAACCAAAAAAACAAAAACCTAACTTTCGATTCAAGCAACCAAAAACTATAAAAATTTGAACCAATTACCTCATTGTGGTGTGTGAAGTAATTGTTGGAGATGGTAATGGCAGTGGAAGCCATAACAGCATCAAT
The DNA here is from genome assembly GCF_000633955.1 of Camelina sativa. Lineage (NCBI taxonomy): Eukaryota > Viridiplantae > Streptophyta > Magnoliopsida > Brassicales > Brassicaceae > Camelina > Camelina sativa. Next base: position 8,571,919 of record NC_025702.1, on the reverse strand, counting down.
AAGCCCATCAGCACAATTCGAAAGCGAATTATGATCAATCCAAATATGACTAGACCCAAAAATCNAGATAATACATGTGACATGTTAAGAGAATAGGAAGGAGAGATTAGCATAACAGAGTGTTGCTGAAACAAATATTTAAGGGCAATTGTCATAAATACCACTAAAATTGGTTTTTATTCCAAAATACTACAATTTAGTTTTTTTTCCCAAAAATATCACTAAAATGTATTTTTTTCCAAAAATACCACATAATTGAACTAAAGTTTTAATACTAAAAACTAATTCCTAAATTCTAAATACTAAACCCTGCTCCTAAAAACTATACTCTAAAACTAAATGTGTCAACCCAAACCTAAAACAAAAATTATACATCCTTAAAAATCAATTTTTTTGTGTTTGTGGTAATTTTGGAAAAAAAAACTTTTGTGGTATTTTTGGAAAAAAAAACTAAAATGTGGTATTTTTGGAAAAAAAAACTTTTTAGTGGTATTTAAAGGAATTTTTCAATAATATTTAATGAAGGAGGAACAAGCCATTGGCCAAATCTATCTTATGAATATCAACAACATAACATGACAATGATATTAAGACCCTTTCTTTTACTTCCTCATATGCTCTCATGTGGTTCTTGTCTCCTCTCACGTGGTTCCACCTTCACATCCCCTCTTATTCCCATTGACACCATACCCCACAATTCTCCATCATTAATAAGGATGTTATCATCGACTAAGCAGGCTTAGTGTGGCTCTCACCCCATTTTAATTTCAGTCATAGGTTAGTCGGGTGTACTATAGCCTTGCTTAACCAACATGTAGCTTGCTTAGCCTAAACACACGAAATGGGCTACTCAAATTTACAAACACTATGAATTCATTTCAAAGCATCTCCAAAGAAGTGCTACGTTTTGTTGTCCTCGATATAAGAAGAAACTAAGATGAGAGACTAAAGGAAGAGTTCCAACTTTGTTTGCTTTTATAAATACATCAATAATTGGCGGTGAAACAAATCATACAGCTTTATAATACAGTTGAGGCAGCTTTTAAATCAAGCCTCTGACATTTTGAATAGTGCTATTGCCATGTATAATGCAAGAACCCAAAACAAGATTAAAATTCTTAGTAAACTATTAACACCGGCGACCACCTCTGCAATTAAGCGCACCGGCATTGTAGGTGATGACACCAACAAGGGATGACGATTTGGCTGCTAAACTTGAAGCTCTAGCGTAGCTAGCTCCAAGTCCTGATCCAGAACGTGTAAAGAAAGCTCCGTTTAAGAATAGATCTCCTTCTGATCTCCAATTCCAATGCCTCCATTGCCATTGCCCTGCATAGTCTCTCTTTGTCACCTGAAACATGCATCCCATCAGTTATTTTGTTGTACGAATTTGAATGAAACCATAAAGATCTGTCCTTTGAGCTAGTCAACCTACCTCTTTCGCAAACCGGTTTCTCGGGGCGAGATATCTGTTTCCCTGACTGTTAATGGTAGGACTCGCACTGCCACCGATCGCATACATTTCCCAATGCGTGTAGTCATTGTTAACTACATGAAAATATCCATGCCTACACCTACAATTAATGAAAAAAACGTTTATTTTGTCGAGTTTTCTGAAGATAAAGCTCATAAGTTAGGCCAAAATACCTTGGCATTCTCTGAATAAGACCTTCACCAAAGTGGTTATAAGCGATTGTAACTTGCATAACCCTGTCCCTTGTATAGGTATCACTATGCCCCAATAACATAACCTGTCACAACGCAATCCATTAATGATTAATCCTCACAACCAAAAAAACAAAAACCTAACTTTCGATTCAAGCAACCAAAAACTATAAAAATTTGAACCAATTACCTCATTGTGGTGTGTGAAGTAATTGTTGGAGATGGTAATGGCAGTGGAAGCCATAACAGCATCAATAAGCCCATCAGCACAATTCGAAAGCGAATTATGATCAATCCAAATATGACTAGACCCAAAAATCGAGATCCCATCTCCATCAGCCATAGTTCTCCAACCATAATGCGAAGGAGAGCTTCTAACCATAGCGTTACCAGTAGGTCTACAATCATGAATATGAATCCCATGGATGATAATGTTAGTCACGAACTGAATCGTGAGACATGCACCATTAGCTATGTGAACATTAACGCCACGACCATCGATTGTTTTGAAACTGTTCATGATCAGCTCTTGTTTTAATGTAATGACCATGTCACGTTTAAAGACAATCCAAAGTGGCTCTTCTTGAATCACTGCATGACGTAACGTTCCCGGTCTAGGGTTAACCGGGTTATCGTCGTTTGGGTCACTTACTACGTAGTAACGACCGTCTCGGCCTCCGATTGCGTTGCGACCGAACCCGATTGCACAATTGGCTAGACGTTTTCGCCTGAATTGCCATTTCCGGTCACAACGCCAACAATCGTCTATTGGGTTTCCGGTAGAGCATGAGAAGTATCCTAGTCTTCTTCTCGCTGTGCTGTTCTTAATGCTCCTGTGAACCATTAAAACCGGTTATTCAATGCAATGTTCCATCAAAACCGGATTTATCGAACCAAATAAAATTTAATTTGAACTAATTGGGTCGGCCACTTAATGTAAATTGTAAAAGCGTAAGGGTCATTTGGAACAATAATTGCGTCGGTGGGAACATATATTGCACAATCAGGAATGTTCAATTTCTGTTGACAAAAAGAAAAAGAAAAATCCCCATATTTCTTACCAAAAAAAATAAAAAAATAAAAGCAAATTGCTAAAAATAAAAGCAAATTGCTAAAAATCTTATAAATGACGTGAAATGTTAGAAGTTGTCTTTTAAGTAACAATCCGACATATTATGCGTTTATTTTTCGGTTTCTTCGTAAGAACAATTATAGAATTTATTTAAAGTAATAAATCTATTTTCCTGACAACATTTATTTGATGTAATATAATTAGGCTCTAATTTACTATATGCATAAAGAACAAAATTTAATCGGGGGCATATTTAGACTGTTTCACTTACACATGGTAAATGAATAGTATGTCGGATAACATTACTCAAAAGCATTTTCAACTATTACCACCTTCACTATAATATTTTATTTTATTTTATTTTAGGACAGCATAAGAAATTTGTTTTAAAAATTATTTTGAAAGACAAAAACAAATCAACAAATGTGCATATCCTCAAAAACTATTGCAATTAGTAATAACGAGATAAGACCGAAACTACTGTTACCAAAGAAAGAATTGGGGAGAACACAGCACGAGGCAGATGCATGGGGGCTGGTGGGCAAACCACTGTTCTAAAGATTAGGTGTTGGAACATTTACACATGTTTTCTCTTTAAAAACAAAAACAAGAACATTACACGTGTTTTTGGACCAATGTCTACAATAATTCCATAAGATTTTTTTTTAAACGAAAATACTTTATTTCATCTACTATATAAGAACTGGTGGCATTGCATTAAATGAAGAATCCCATCCAAATCCAACTCAACTAAATGAAACCATGTTATGCATGATGTTTCATGTCTGCTCCTCCACCCATAACTCTGAATCGCTCAGTAAAGAATAAGCATAAACAACTCATTCTTTACTACTTTATCAGAATAAGATAACATATTAACTAATTATTATTTACTCACACCCATTTGATTTTTCATTTTAAATATGAAAACCAAATTTTCCACTTTTTTCTCATGAAAAAATATTCCATGTTCGACTTTCTAAAAAAATTATATCTTTAATATTACATGTATTTATCAATGATAAATGTGAAATCATAATATAGATCAGTTTATTTTAGAGTCACTAAAAGATTTTCTCGTTGAAAAAGTCTGCGCGGGAACCAAGAAAATACTTTAGTTAAAAACGGTTAACTTTGTTACTATAAGAGAAAATATTTATCATATCATATAAATTATAAAGTATTATTATATATAGGAGAAAAGTAGAAAATAAATACAACAAAGAAAGAAAAAAAAAACTAAAGTACGGAAAAAAAAACAGAATCGAGGTGTAGTGTTTAGCCCTATGGATTTTGACCCTTTGACCAGAATGTATAAAAGGTTCTTACAGAAACACCATGTGAGCCCTGCTCCACATAAATACAACTTTCACCAGTTTTTTCTGATTTTTTATTTTCTTAAAGTAATTTATAAAAGAAGATCACATGAATTTATCCAACCAAAAAGAAAAACGTAAAGAGAAACTAGGCGTTAGAGTTTTAGTGAATTTTTTTTTTTTTTCACTAATAACTAACCAATCGCATTAAACGAAATAGAATACTTACACCACTTGATTAGAGTACAAACAATAACCATGATCATTATTGTTGTAATAAAGCTAAAACACAAAATTTAAGCAACATAGAAACTCACATGTCCACCATTGCAGCTACTTCATCTGGATTCTCAACTGCATGTTCATGCCATGTTTCATTAGACCTGAAAATAACAATTTAATTAATTCATTGATCAAACAAAACTGCAATTACTATCTCTAAACCCGAAATGAAACAACTCAATTATATAATAGCAATATACTAAACCTCACATAAACAATATACAGTGCAAGAAAACTCTAATAACAGACTGTTGTTAGCAAATAGATCTGTACATGCATGATCAATTTTAGAAAAAAATAAAATATAGAATTTCCTTTCAATGTTTGGATCTATAAATCTATAATACAAAAATACAAACTATGATGATCAGTAAGAAAAAAAATGTTTCCTTGTTCCACCATAGATTGAGTAGTTGGAACTTCAATGCTTCCATGAACCAGATCACGTAAAAGATTTGACTCAAAAACATTTCGATTATAATTGATGATACCTTGTGGAATCAACACCAGAGAAGAACATTGATAGGAGTAATGCAGAAGCGAGGAAGACAAGTACTTGCGTGGAAGCCATTGTTATTGCTGCTGCTCCGTGTCTTTGTCTCTGTCTGAGACAGAGGCTTGTGTCGGTCTATTGTGTAAGAAGAGAGAAGAAGAGAGAAGAAGAGAGTTAAAGAAAGGCTTCAGGGAATGAGTCAATATATAAGAGAAAAAAAAATTGGGTTGTGACATTTTTCACTAGAATAATGTTTTGCCTAATTAAACTATTTAGAATAGATTATTCAATTTCTTCATTATTGTTTCTTTTGTTAAAATCCTGTCATGAACATTGTTACATCGAAATGGGCCAATGCAGATATGTATGTTTATTTACCATTATTATTATTTTGGGTATTTATAACATCCAATGCTGAAAATGTAGGTGATACGACAAGAGACAAATTATACAAACAGGAGGCAAATAGAAGAGAAATTGTACTAACTCAGTTTTTTCCAATAAAAGTGGATATACTAATGAGAATTGATGATATAATTGCATATCGCTCACATTTTTCATGCTTTGTAATGGTAAAACATTAATATATTTGTCACATAAAATATGAATTAACAATAACTTAAAAATTGAAAATATAGTCACAATCCTACATCCAAGTATAACCATAACAGAGAAATAGTTTTTTTTTTTTGTCAAACACAGAGAAATAGTTTAGTGGCGATTTTTACACCTTCATTCCACTCACCTTTAAATTTATTGGATAAAATCTCAACAATCGAGTTTATATGTTGGTAAAAAACTTATTGTAAACCATAAAATTAATATATTTTTTGCATAATTAACGAAATAAAACTCTAACTTCATCATGCAGTGTTAAAAATTATAAAATTTTCACTGGATAGATCATTTGAGATATAAAAGAAATCAATGTATACAAAAATACAATGTCTTTAATGTCCTTTCTGTTTTTAAATTAGAAATTTTTAGATTCATTCATAAATCTTAACTTCACTAAAAGTATCTAATTTGACGAAGATGAATCATAAGTAGCAAATGTAATTTCAATCAAGTTGAATGTTTTGTCATTTCAAGTAGATTCTCAAACCCTTCATCAAACAAGACACGTAATATTTGGAGTAGATAAAAATTTTCAATTTGCCGGCATGATACTTCGTGAGAATTATCTAATTTTTAAAGATAATTAAAAAAGAAAATTATTGTTGCTCACAATATAATTAACGTTATTTTTCCCATAGTTTAGTCAATTTAAATTTGTAATTTCAGTGTGCTATAAACTTGAGCTTTATCTAGTGACTTAAATCAATTTTTTTTTTTTGTCACACGCTTAGATTAATAAAAGGAAAAGTCAACCTCCACAAAGGGAGGAAAGAGGTACATATGATAACAAAGAAGTAGAAAAAGCAAGATTTAGCTAAAAGCATCAACTGCAATATTGCTCAAGCGAGGAATAAAACTGAAAACGATAAAGGAACCGACATTCTTTAGACACGAAATGTCATAGAGAATTCCTTTAAGCTCTTTGAGACTACGAGAGGAATTGAGTAGTTTGATGAGGACTTGAGAGTCCGAACAGATCTTGAACGATCGGATTTGAGAGATATGAGCGAGTGAAGAGATGTGAGTCAGAGCACTTCGAATCGCCAAGGCTTCTGCTACTAGAGCAGAAGGTACAAAAGAGCGCGATGAGGTCGCCTGTGAGATGGTTAAGCCATATGCATCCTCGATAATCCATCCTGCCTCACTATTGCTTGTAATTGGAGACCAAGCTGCATCAACAAAGCAAACGTGAGCATCGGTTGAGGTTGATGGAATCACAGGAGGGGGAAGGTAGGATTGTTGCGGAGGGAATTACAGTTGGGCGTTCTGCCACTATTTTGCATCAACAATTGTCTTCAGAATCACCTCATTTGCAGAATAAAGGCGTCTTTCGAAGAGGTTGAGGTTCCGAGCTTTCCAGAGATTCCACAAAATCCAGGGGGCTAATGGAGTCAGAGCCACACCCGACGGAGGGAGGGAAATGAGTAGAGCTAGCTTTTGCAACAGGAGTTGGGGGTGGACAGTGGTAGAGGATTTAGATGGGATGTGAAAGGTGCTAAGTTCCAAACATCCCCTGCAAAACTGCAGTGCAAAAACACATGCAGTTCGTCCTCGAAAGCACCACATCTCTTACACCTTGCGGTATCAGTAAGGCCTCTCTTCGCCAGGTTGGAGCCGACTGCAAGTGCACCAGCTACAACTTTCCATAGGAACGTCCTTAGTTTGGGAGGCAACCTTGCGTTCCAAATAAGTTTAGACCAGTTAAATCTGTCTCCGATAGGCTGTGGGGGAATTGTTTTGCCGGAACATAACCTGTTTTGGAAGAGTAAGATCCTGACTTTTTAGGTAACCAAACCAGAGAGTCTGTTAAGGAACCAGAGCTGGGAATTAAATTACGGATTTCAGCCTCATATTGAGGTAAGAGGTGACGAATAACAGCGACATTCCAGTCATTGGAGTCTTGACAAATAAGATCACAAACCTTAAGTTCTGCAGTTGCTTCAGTTAGGGGGCCAAAGGGACGTTTAGGTTGGGAGAGAGACAACCATGGATCTTTCCAGACATTGAAAGTAGCACCATCCCCCACAGCCCATCCTAAACCCTTGACTAAAAGGTCTCTACCTACGAGGATACTACGCCAACCGTGGGAAGCTACTCGTGGGGAAGAGGAACAGGTCAGAAAGGTAGATGAGCTGCAGTATTTATTTAAGAGAACCTTAGCCAACAACGAGTCTGGTTCGTTGAGTAACCTCCATCCTATTTTGGCAAGTAAGGCATCATTAAACTGTGCTACTTCACAAAAACCTAAACCACCAGCATATTTGGGCGGTGTGAGAGTGCCCATGTGACCCAACACATTTTCCTCTTGTCGGGCTTATCATCCCACCAGAAGCGGGTGAAGACGAATTGAATTTGTTTGCAGAGCGAAACAGGGAGTTTGAAGCAGGACATGGAGTACACAGGGAGAGCAGTGAGGACAGTTTGGAGGAGATTTTGTTTTCCTGCTCCAGAAAGGCAACGAGAGGACCAATTGTGTGCTCGTTGTCGGATTCTATCAACATTGGATGTAAAAATACCCCTTTTCTTGCTACCAAAGTTCTCTGGGAGTCCTAGATAGTTGTCGAGGCCTCCCTCTTGTGAGATGTTAAGAGTAGACCTAACACGGACTTTAGTGTGAGCTGGCGTTTTTGAGGAGAAGGTTATTTTAGACTTGTTGAGATTGATGCATTGCCCTGAAGCTTTTTCATAGGTCCTCAGAATCTTTAGCAAGTTCTTGCAACACACATCATTTGATTTGCAAAAGAACATAGTATCATCTGCAAATAAGAGATGGTTAATCGGAGGACTTGCTCTACAGACTTTGATATCGGGGAGTAAACCTTGATTTTGAGCTTGAACGTATAATCCGGAGAGAACCTCAGTATACAGTATGAAGAGGTATGGGGAGAGGGGATCTCCTTGACGAAGACCGCGGGTGGGGATGACTGATCCTTGCGGAGTTCCATTGATGAGGAAAGAGTAGAAGACCGAGGTAACACAAGTGAGAATCCAAGATATCAGTTTATCATTAAAACCAAGTTTCTTTAGAACTGCTTTGAGAAAACCCCATTCGATGCGGTCATAAGCTTTGTTCATGTCCGTTTTAACCACCATAGAGCAATATTTCTTGGCCTCTGATGTCCAAGAAAATGAAGGATCACATGCATGATGAGAACGTTATCTGAGATGGCTCGATTTGGAACAAAGGCGGATTGGAAGGGTGAAATGAGTTGAGGTGACTTAATCAATCTATCTTTTTTTAAATACATTTTCCTATCTTTTTTTTTGTCAAAACATGGTTTCATTCATTCAAATCAAACCAATACAAGAAAGGGAGCAGAATCCTAAAGTTTTAAAAAGGTTACAAATAATGGCTTTCCCCAAAGCCTTAAACAAATATATGAAAACATAAAACATCAAGTCAATATCAATGAGAGCTGTGATACAAGCACACAAAGGCAGCTTGGAACATGTGAGGTCACGGTTACTTGATTGCTCATCCTCAAGAGAGTCAACAGATGGCATAATAGTCTTGGTCATAAGACACTTCGACGTTGAAGAAAGAAACAGAGCCAAGAGTCTCACCGGATTAAGGTGTACAGACAAAGCATTGGAACTGATTCGGTGGGTTACTGATCGGGTTGTTGATGGCATAGATAGGGTTCGGTTGATGGATGAGTTGCTGGAAGCAGGTTGCTTAGTTTCGTCAGATGAAAACATTGGAGTACAGGGCACAAGACCATAGAACTGTAAGCCTATACCAACACACCATACCTATATATAGATCCAACTCAGAATAAAAACTGCCAAAGCTGATGATCTAGGCCCCCAATAATATCATCAATTTAAAGGGGCTATTCCCAATTAAATTCATTAACCAATATAGCTATCCCATTTTAAACCGTTTTTAACTTTTCATGCAAAGTATCTATTTTTATTACTAACTGAGTAAATAAATTCAGAATTTTGGTCTATGAAATATGAATCTTTTGGAACTTCAATTGTTTTCATGAAAAGTATCAACCGTTTTACGTTGCAATTTTGTTCTTTGATAAAGATTGGTTATTAACTTATTATGTTTAAACCTATGGATGAACTACTTTTCTTTATTGCATTAAGCTTCTCGTAACTCATCAGGGTCCACCATATAGATACTTATTTTTTTATTGATAGNATTTTTCACTAGAATAATGTTTTGCCTAATTAAACTATTTAGAATAGATTATTCAATTTCTTCATTATTGTTTCTTTTGTTAAAATCCTGTCATGAACATTGTTACATCGAAATGGGCCAATGCAGATATGTATGTTTATTTACCATTATTATTATTTTGGGTATTTATAACATCCAATGCTGAAAATGTAGGTGATACGACAAGAGACAAATTATACAAACAGGAGGCAAATAGAAGAGAAATTGTACTAACTCAGTTTTTTCCAATAAAAGTGGATATACTAATGAGAATTGATGATATAATTGCATATCGCTCACATTTTTCATGCTTTGTAATGGTAAAACATTAATATATTTGTCACATAAAATATGAATTAACAATAACTTAAAAATTGAAAATATAGTCACAATCCTACATCCAAGTATAACCATAACAGAGAAATAGTTTTTTTTTTTTGTCAAACACAGAGAAATAGTTTAGTGGCGATTTTTACACCTTCATTCCACTCACCTTTAAATTTATTGGATAAAATCTCAACAATCGAGTTTATATGTTGGTAAAAAACTTATTGTAAACCATAAAATTAATATATTTTTTGCATAATTAACGAAATAAAACTCTAACTTCATCATGCAGTGTTAAAAATTATAAAATTTTCACTGGATAGATCATTTGAGATATAAAAGAAATCAATGTATACAAAAATACAATGTCTTTAATGTCCTTTCTGTTTTTAAATTAGAAATTTTTAGATTCATTCATAAATCTTAACTTCACTAAAAGTATCTAATTTGACGAAGATGAATCATAAGTAGCAAATGTAATTTCAATCAAGTTGAATGTTTTGTCATTTCAAGTAGATTCTCAAACCCTTCATCAAACAAGACACGTAATATTTGGAGTAGATAAAAATTTTCAATTTGCCGGCATGATACTTCGTGAGAATTATCTAATTTTTAAAGATAATTAAAAAAGAAAATTATTGTTGCTCACAATATAATTAACGTTATTTTTCCCATAGTTTAGTCAATTTAAATTTGTAATTTCAGTGTGCTATAAACTTGAGCTTTATCTAGTGACTTAAATCAATTTTTTTTTTTTGTCACACGCTTAGATTAATAAAAGGAAAAGTCAACCTCCACAAAGGGAGGAAAGAGGTACATATGATAACAAAGAAGTAGAAAAAGCAAGATTTAGCTAAAAGCATCAACTGCAATATTGCTCAAGCGAGGAATAAAACTGAAAACGATAAAGGAACCGACATTCTTTAGACACGAAATGTCATAGAGAATTCCTTTAAGCTCTTTGAGACTACGAGAGGAATTGAGTAGTTTGATGAGGACTTGAGAGTCCGAACAGATCTTGAACGATCGGATTTGAGAGATATGAGCGAGTGAAGAGATGTGAGTCAGAGCACTTCGAATCGCCAAGGCTTCTGCTACTAGAGCAGAAGGTACAAAAGAGCGCGATGAGGTCGCCTGTGAGATGGTTAAGCCATATGCATCCTCGATAATCCATCCTGCCTCACTATTGCTTGTAATTGGAGACCAAGCTGCATCAACAAAGCAAACGTGAGCATCGGTTGAGGTTGATGGAATCACAGGAGGGGGAAGGTAGGATTGTTGCGGAGGGAATTACAGTTGGGCGTTCTGCCACTATTTTGCATCAACAATTGTCTTCAGAATCACCTCATTTGCAGAATAAAGGCGTCTTTCGAAGAGGTTGAGGTTCCGAGCTTTCCAGAGATTCCACAAAATCCAGGGGGCTAATGGAGTCAGAGCCACACCCGACGGAGGGAGGGAAATGAGTAGAGCTAGCTTTTGCAACAGGAGTTGGGGGTGGACAGTGGTAGAGGATTTAGATGGGATGTGAAAGGTGCTAAGTTCCAAACATCCCCTGCAAAACTGCAGTGCAAAAACACATGCAGTTCGTCCTCGAAAGCACCACATCTCTTACACCTTGCGGTATCAGTAAGGCCTCTCTTCGCCAGGTTGGAGCCGACTGCAAGTGCACCAGCTACAACTTTCCATAGGAACGTCCTTAGTTTGGGAGGCAACCTTGCGTTCCAAATAAGTTTAGACCAGTTAAATCTGTCTCCGATAGGCTGTGGGGGAATTGTTTTGCCGGAACATAACCTGTTTTGGAAGAGTAAGATCCTGACTTTTTAGGTAACCAAACCAGAGAGTCTGTTAAGGAACCAGAGCTGGGAATTAAATTACGGATTTCAGCCTCATATTGAGGTAAGAGGTGACGAATAACAGCGACATTCCAGTCATTGGAGTCTTGACAAATAAGATCACAAACCTTAAGTTCTGCAGTTGCTTCAGTTAGGGGGCCAAAGGGACGTTTAGGTTGGGAGAGAGACAACCATGGATCTTTCCAGACATTGAAAGTAGCACCATCCCCCACAGCCCATCCTAAACCCTTGACTAAAAGGTCTCTACCTACGAGGATACTACGCCAACCGTGGGAAGCTACTCGTGGGGAAGAGGAACAGGTCAGAAAGGTAGATGAGCTGCAGTATTTATTTAAGAGAACCTTAGCCAACAACGAGTCTGGTTCGTTGAGTAACCTCCATCCTATTTTGGCAAGTAAGGCATCATTAAACTGTGCTACTTCACAAAAACCTAAACCACCAGCATATTTGGGCGGTGTGAGAGTGCCCATGTGACCCAACACATTTTCCTCTTGTCGGGCTTATCATCCCACCAGAAGCGGGTGAAGACGAATTGAATTTGTTTGCAGAGCGAAACAGGGAGTTTGAAGCAGGACATGGAGTACACAGGGAGAGCAGTGAGGACAGTTTGGAGGAGATTTTGTTTTCCTGCTCCAGAAAGGCAACGAGAGGACCAATTGTGTGCTCGTTGTCGGATTCTATCAACATTGGATGTAAAAATACCCCTTTTCTTGCTACCAAAGTTCTCTGGGAGTCCTAGATAGTTGTCGAGGCCTCCCTCTTGTGAGATGTTAAGAGTAGACCTAACACGGACTTTAGTGTGAGCTGGCGTTTTTGAGGAGAAGGTTATTTTAGACTTGTTGAGATTGATGCATTGCCCTGAAGCTTTTTCATAGGTCCTCAGAATCTTTAGCAAGTTCTTGCAACACACATCATTTGATTTGCAAAAGAACATAGTATCATCTGCAAATAAGAGATGGTTAATCGGAGGACTTGCTCTACAGACTTTGATATCGGGGAGTAAACCTTGATTTTGAGCTTGAACGTATAATCCGGAGAGAACCTCAGTATACAGTATGAAGAGGTATGGGGAGAGGGGATCTCCTTGACGAAGACCGCGGGTGGGGATGACTGATCCTTGCGGAGTTCCATTGATGAGGAAAGAGTAGAAGACCGAGGTAACACAAGTGAGAATCCAAGATATCAGTTTATCATTAAAACCAAGTTTCTTTAGAACTGCTTTGAGAAAACCCCATTCGATGCGGTCATAAGCTTTGTTCATGTCCGTTTTAACCACCATAGAGCAATATTTCTTGGCCTCTGATGTCCAAGAAAATGAAGGATCACATGCATGATGAGAACGTTATCTGAGATGGCTCGATTTGGAACAAAGGCGGATTGGAAGGGTGAAATGAGTTGAGGTGACTTAATCAATCTATCTTTTTTTAAATACATTTTCCTATCTTTTTTTTTGTCAAAACATGGTTTCATTCATTCAAATCAAACCAATACAAGAAAGGGAGCAGAATCCTAAAGTTTTAAAAAGGTTACAAATAATGGCTTTCCCCAAAGCCTTAAACAAATATATGAAAACATAAAACATCAAGTCAATATCAATGAGAGCTGTGATACAAGCACACAAAGGCAGCTTGGAACATGTGAGGTCACGGTTACTTGATTGCTCATCCTCAAGAGAGTCAACAGATGGCATAATAGTCTTGGTCATAAGACACTTCGACGTTGAAGAAAGAAACAGAGCCAAGAGTCTCACCGGATTAAGGTGTACAGACAAAGCATTGGAACTGATTCGGTGGGTTACTGATCGGGTTGTTGATGGCATAGATAGGGTTCGGTTGATGGATGAGTTGCTGGAAGCAGGTTGCTTAGTTTCGTCAGATGAAAACATTGGAGTACAGGGCACAAGACCATAGAACTGTAAGCCTATACCAACACACCATACCTATATATAGATCCAACTCAGAATAAAAACTGCCAAAGCTGATGATCTAGGCCCCCAATAATATCATCAATTTAAAGGGGCTATTCCCAATTAAATTCATTAACCAATATAGCTATCCCATTTTAAACCGTTTTTAACTTTTCATGCAAAGTATCTATTTTTATTACTAACTGAGTAAATAAATTCAGAATTTTGGTCTATGAAATATGAATCTTTTGGAACTTCAATTGTTTTCATGAAAAGTATCAACCGTTTTACGTTGCAATTTTGTTCTTTGATAAAGATTGGTTATTAACTTATTATGTTTAAACCTATGGATGAACTACTTTTCTTTATTGCATTAAGCTTCTCGTAACTCATCAGGGTCCACCATATAGATACTTATTTTTTTATTGATAGTCTCTAAAATATGGAATCCTTAATTCAGTTCCATTCAAGAATTCAATTGATGAGTTTACCAATAAAACTACAAAGGATACCTAACATAATTGCATTCGAAATACTAGGAGGCTGTTTGATGATATGATAACAAAGGTATATTTACCAAATGCATATNGATATACTAATGAGAATTGATGATATAATTGCATATCGCTCACATTTTTCATGCTTTGTAATGGTAAAACATTAATATATTTGTCACATAAAATATGAATTAACAATAACTTAAAAATTGAAAATATAGTCACAATCCTACATCCAAGTATAACCATAACAGAGAAATAGTTTTTTTTTTTTGTCAAACACAGAGAAATAGTTTAGTGGCGATTTTTACACCTTCATTCCACTCACCTTTAAATTTATTGGATAAAATCTCAACAATCGAGTTTATATGTTGGTAAAAAACTTATTGTAAACCATAAAATTAATATATTTTTTGCATAATTAACGAAATAAAACTCTAACTTCATCATGCAGTGTTAAAAATTATAAAATTTTCACTGGATAGATCATTTGAGATATAAAAGAAATCAATGTATACAAAAATACAATGTCTTTAATGTCCTTTCTGTTTTTAAATTAGAAATTTTTAGATTCATTCATAAATCTTAACTTCACTAAAAGTATCTAATTTGACGAAGATGAATCATAAGTAGCAAATGTAATTTCAATCAAGTTGAATGTTTTGTCATTTCAAGTAGATTCTCAAACCCTTCATCAAACAAGACACGTAATATTTGGAGTAGATAAAAATTTTCAATTTGCCGGCATGATACTTCGTGAGAATTATCTAATTTTTAAAGATAATTAAAAAAGAAAATTATTGTTGCTCACAATATAATTAACGTTATTTTTCCCATAGTTTAGTCAATTTAAATTTGTAATTTCAGTGTGCTATAAACTTGAGCTTTATCTAGTGACTTAAATCAATTTTTTTTTTTTGTCACACGCTTAGATTAATAAAAGGAAAAGTCAACCTCCACAAAGGGAGGAAAGAGGTACATATGATAACAAAGAAGTAGAAAAAGCAAGATTTAGCTAAAAGCATCAACTGCAATATTGCTCAAGCGAGGAATAAAACTGAAAACGATAAAGGAACCGACATTCTTTAGACACGAAATGTCATAGAGAATTCCTTTAAGCTCTTTGAGACTACGAGAGGAATTGAGTAGTTTGATGAGGACTTGAGAGTCCGAACAGATCTTGAACGATCGGATTTGAGAGATATGAGCGAGTGAAGAGATGTGAGTCAGAGCACTTCGAATCGCCAAGGCTTCTGCTACTAGAGCAGAAGGTACAAAAGAGCGCGATGAGGTCGCCTGTGAGATGGTTAAGCCATATGCATCCTCGATAATCCATCCTGCCTCACTATTGCTTGTAATTGGAGACCAAGCTGCATCAACAAAGCAAACGTGAGCATCGGTTGAGGTTGATGGAATCACAGGAGGGGGAAGGTAGGATTGTTGCGGAGGGAATTACAGTTGGGCGTTCTGCCACTATTTTGCATCAACAATTGTCTTCAGAATCACCTCATTTGCAGAATAAAGGCGTCTTTCGAAGAGGTTGAGGTTCCGAGCTTTCCAGAGATTCCACAAAATCCAGGGGGCTAATGGAGTCAGAGCCACACCCGACGGAGGGAGGGAAATGAGTAGAGCTAGCTTTTGCAACAGGAGTTGGGGGTGGACAGTGGTAGAGGATTTAGATGGGATGTGAAAGGTGCTAAGTTCCAAACATCCCCTGCAAAACTGCAGTGCAAAAACACATGCAGTTCGTCCTCGAAAGCACCACATCTCTTACACCTTGCGGTATCAGTAAGGCCTCTCTTCGCCAGGTTGGAGCCGACTGCAAGTGCACCAGCTACAACTTTCCATAGGAACGTCCTTAGTTTGGGAGGCAACCTTGCGTTCCAAATAAGTTTAGACCAGTTAAATCTGTCTCCGATAGGCTGTGGGGGAATTGTTTTGCCGGAACATAACCTGTTTTGGAAGAGTAAGATCCTGACTTTTTAGGTAACCAAACCAGAGAGTCTGTTAAGGAACCAGAGCTGGGAATTAAATTACGGATTTCAGCCTCATATTGAGGTAAGAGGTGACGAATAACAGCGACATTCCAGTCATTGGAGTCTTGACAAATAAGATCACAAACCTTAAGTTCTGCAGTTGCTTCAGTTAGGGGGCCAAAGGGACGTTTAGGTTGGGAGAGAGACAACCATGGATCTTTCCAGACATTGAAAGTAGCACCATCCCCCACAGCCCATCCTAAACCCTTGACTAAAAGGTCTCTACCTACGAGGATACTACGCCAACCGTGGGAAGCTACTCGTGGGGAAGAGGAACAGGTCAGAAAGGTAGATGAGCTGCAGTATTTATTTAAGAGAACCTTAGCCAACAACGAGTCTGGTTCGTTGAGTAACCTCCATCCTATTTTGGCAAGTAAGGCATCATTAAACTGTGCTACTTCACAAAAACCTAAACCACCAGCATATTTGGGCGGTGTGAGAGTGCCCATGTGACCCAACACATTTTCCTCTTGTCGGGCTTATCATCCCACCAGAAGCGGGTGAAGACGAATTGAATTTGTTTGCAGAGCGAAACAGGGAGTTTGAAGCAGGACATGGAGTACACAGGGAGAGCAGTGAGGACAGTTTGGAGGAGATTTTGTTTTCCTGCTCCAGAAAGGCAACGAGAGGACCAATTGTGTGCTCGTTGTCGGATTCTATCAACATTGGATGTAAAAATACCCCTTTTCTTGCTACCAAAGTTCTCTGGGAGTCCTAGATAGTTGTCGAGGCCTCCCTCTTGTGAGATGTTAAGAGTAGACCTAACACGGACTTTAGTGTGAGCTGGCGTTTTTGAGGAGAAGGTTATTTTAGACTTGTTGAGATTGATGCATTGCCCTGAAGCTTTTTCATAGGTCCTCAGAATCTTTAGCAAGTTCTTGCAACACACATCATTTGATTTGCAAAAGAACATAGTATCATCTGCAAATAAGAGATGGTTAATCGGAGGACTTGCTCTACAGACTTTGATATCGGGGAGTAAACCTTGATTTTGAGCTTGAACGTATAATCCGGAGAGAACCTCAGTATACAGTATGAAGAGGTATGGGGAGAGGGGATCTCCTTGACGAAGACCGCGGGTGGGGATGACTGATCCTTGCGGAGTTCCATTGATGAGGAAAGAGTAGAAGACCGAGGTAACACAAGTGAGAATCCAAGATATCAGTTTATCATTAAAACCAAGTTTCTTTAGAACTGCTTTGAGAAAACCCCATTCGATGCGGTCATAAGCTTTGTTCATGTCCGTTTTAACCACCATAGAGCAATATTTCTTGGCCTCTGATGTCCAAGAAAATGAAGGATCACATGCATGATGAGAACGTTATCTGAGATGGCTCGATTTGGAACAAAGGCGGATTGGAAGGGTGAAATGAGTTGAGGTGACTTAATCAATCTATCTTTTTTTAAATACATTTTCCTATCTTTTTTTTTGTCAAAACATGGTTTCATTCATTCAAATCAAACCAATACAAGAAAGGGAGCAGAATCCTAAAGTTTTAAAAAGGTTACAAATAATGGCTTTCCCCAAAGCCTTAAACAAATATATGAAAACATAAAACATCAAGTCAATATCAATGAGAGCTGTGATACAAGCACACAAAGGCAGCTTGGAACATGTGAGGTCACGGTTACTTGATTGCTCATCCTCAAGAGAGTCAACAGATGGCATAATAGTCTTGGTCATAAGACACTTCGACGTTGAAGAAAGAAACAGAGCCAAGAGTCTCACCGGATTAAGGTGTACAGACAAAGCATTGGAACTGATTCGGTGGGTTACTGATCGGGTTGTTGATGGCATAGATAGGGTTCGGTTGATGGATGAGTTGCTGGAAGCAGGTTGCTTAGTTTCGTCAGATGAAAACATTGGAGTACAGGGCACAAGACCATAGAACTGTAAGCCTATACCAACACACCATACCTATATATAGATCCAACTCAGAATAAAAACTGCCAAAGCTGATGATCTAGGCCCCCAATAATATCATCAATTTAAAGGGGCTATTCCCAATTAAATTCATTAACCAATATAGCTATCCCATTTTAAACCGTTTTTAACTTTTCATGCAAAGTATCTATTTTTATTACTAACTGAGTAAATAAATTCAGAATTTTGGTCTATGAAATATGAATCTTTTGGAACTTCAATTGTTTTCATGAAAAGTATCAACCGTTTTACGTTGCAATTTTGTTCTTTGATAAAGATTGGTTATTAACTTATTATGTTTAAACCTATGGATGAACTACTTTTCTTTATTGCATTAAGCTTCTCGTAACTCATCAGGGTCCACCATATAGATACTTATTTTTTTATTGATAGTCTCTAAAATATGGAATCCTTAATTCAGTTCCATTCAAGAATTCAATTGATGAGTTTACCAATAAAACTACAAAGGATACCTAACATAATTGCATTCGAAATACTAGGAGGCTGTTTGATGATATGATAACAAAGGTATATTTACCAAATGCATATTATTTCTGTTTTTCAGTTACTTATCACCGTTCATTGATGACTCTTAATTAGTATATAAATACTGTTCTTGCAATTGACAAGCCACAAAAACTAATTTCCATCAGTTATTTATCATTGATCTATGTTTATAGAGAAATTTTAGAATGAATTTTAACTAGTCTTTATATTACTCAATTAACATCACTAGCTACGGATATGAGACACTGTACGGTTAAAAAAGATTCTTAAAAATAAAATAAAAGTTTGTTCATATTTAAACCTGAAATAACAAACTAAAAATCATGCAGGAATTCGTTTAAAAATTGAAAAAAGTTGTGATTTCAGTTGCTTTTATCCAGTTGAGGTATATGTAATTGATGGAATTTTTTGTTCGTATATAAATATGAAAATAACTAAAAAAAAGTGCACAAATCCGTTAAAAAATGATTTAATTCTAATGTATTTATGATGAAGATTTCAATATGCTTCTTGATTATTTTTGGCCACTAGTTGTTGTTAATTAGAAACAAAATTATTCTTTTTTAAACTTGCTAGTAAATCAAAATGTTTGGATCTGATAGACATAATCAACATAAGATTTACGACACTTTTTGTTACCAAAATGAAAAAAAGAAAACATCCTTATCCAAATTTTGTTAATACCCAAAGAACAAAACAAACCACACTTTTTTCTACTTTAAATTCTTACCGCACTTGACACTCTCTCATATCATCTCTCTATCACGTGTGGTGGGTCAGATGGGTCACGTGCCCGGACGGCTGGTTCATTCCGACACGTTCTTCTCATAAAAGTGGCCACATCATTTGTTTGATAATAAATGTAATATTATCTGCTCGTCGGCGTCGAATGTCCGGAAAACACGCCGGTGATTAGATAGATTAACGTGGCAGATCATATAAACTAACCAATCAAAAGGTCTATTAGTTCTAGTTCTAGCCTTGAAGACCCAATCACCATCGTTTATTTTTTATATAAATAGTTTTCTACTACTANATTTTTTTTTTTTGTCACACGCTTAGATTAATAAAAGGAAAAGTCAACCTCCACAAAGGGAGGAAAGAGGTACATATGATAACAAAGAAGTAGAAAAAGCAAGATTTAGCTAAAAGCATCAACTGCAATATTGCTCAAGCGAGGAATAAAACTGAAAACGATAAAGGAACCGACATTCTTTAGACACGAAATGTCATAGAGAATTCCTTTAAGCTCTTTGAGACTACGAGAGGAATTGAGTAGTTTGATGAGGACTTGAGAGTCCGAACAGATCTTGAACGATCGGATTTGAGAGATATGAGCGAGTGAAGAGATGTGAGTCAGAGCACTTCGAATCGCCAAGGCTTCTGCTACTAGAGCAGAAGGTACAAAAGAGCGCGATGAGGTCGCCTGTGAGATGGTTAAGCCATATGCATCCTCGATAATCCATCCTGCCTCACTATTGCTTGTAATTGGAGACCAAGCTGCATCAACAAAGCAAACGTGAGCATCGGTTGAGGTTGATGGAATCACAGGAGGGGGAAGGTAGGATTGTTGCGGAGGGAATTACAGTTGGGCGTTCTGCCACTATTTTGCATCAACAATTGTCTTCAGAATCACCTCATTTGCAGAATAAAGGCGTCTTTCGAAGAGGTTGAGGTTCCGAGCTTTCCAGAGATTCCACAAAATCCAGGGGGCTAATGGAGTCAGAGCCACACCCGACGGAGGGAGGGAAATGAGTAGAGCTAGCTTTTGCAACAGGAGTTGGGGGTGGACAGTGGTAGAGGATTTAGATGGGATGTGAAAGGTGCTAAGTTCCAAACATCTCCTGCAAAACTGCAGTGCAAAAACACATGCAGTTCGTCCTCGAAAGCACCACATCTCTTACACCTTGCAGTTTCAGAAAGACCTCTTTTTGCTAGATTAGGGCCGACTGCAAGTGCACCAACTACAAGTTTCCATAGGAACTTCCTTAGTTTGGGAGGCAGCCTTGCATTCCATATAACTTTATTCCAGTTAAAACTGTCAGTAGTTGGCTGTTGGGGAAACTGTTTTGCCAGAGCATAACCTGTTTTGGAAGAGTAAGATCCTGATTTTTCAGGTAACCAAACCAGAGAGTCTGTCAGGGGAACAGAGCTGGGAATTAAATTACGGATTTCAGCCTTATGTTGAGGTAAGAGATGACGAATGACGTCCACGTTCTAGTCTTTGGAGTTTTGACAAATGAGATCACGAACCTTAAGTTCTGCAGTTGCTTCAGTTGGGGGACCAAAAGGGCGTTTAGGTTGGGAAAGAGACAGCCATGGATCATTCCAAACATTGATAGTAGCACCATCTCCCACTGCCCATCCTAAACCCTTGGTCAAAAGGTCTCTACCTACGAGGATACGACGCCAGCCGTGGGAAGCTACTCGTGGGGAAGAGGAACATGTCAGAAATGTAGATGAGTTGCAATATTTATTTAAGAGCACTTTAGCCAACAACGAGTTTGGTTCATTGAGTAATCTCCATCCTATTTTGGCAAGTAAGGCATCATTGAACTGTTCTACGTCCCGAAAGCCTAACCCACCAGCATATTTGGGCTGTGTGAGAGAGTCCCATGCGACCCAACACATTTTTCTCTTATCGGCCTTATCGTCCCACCAGAAGCGGGTGAAGACGGACTGAATTTGTTTGCAGAGCGAAACAGGGAGTTTGAAGCAGGACATGGAGTACACAGGGAGAGCAGTGAGAACTGTTTGGAGGTGTACTTGTTTTCCTGCTCCCGAGAGGCAACGAGAGGACCAACTGTGTGCTCTTTGTCGGATTTTATCAACATTGGACGCAAAAATATCCCTTTTCTTGTGACCAAAGTTCTCTGGGAGACCAAGATAGTCGCCGAGCCCACCCTCTTGTGAGATATTCAGAGTAGATCTAACGCGGACTTTAATGTAAGCTGGCGTCTTTGAGGAGAAGGTTAGTGTAGACTTGTTAAGGTTGATGCACTGCCCTGAAGCTTTCTCATAGGTATTCAGGATCTTTAGTAAGTTTTTGCAGCACACATCGTTTGATTTGCAAAAAGAACATAGTATCATCTGCAAATAGAAGATGGTTAATTGGAGAACTTGCTCTACTGACTTTGATGTCAGGGAGTAAACCTTGATTTTGAGCCTGAACACATAATCGGGAGAGGACCTCAGTACAC
>NC_025702.1:8514533-8547332 GCF_000633955.1 Camelina sativa | reverse complement strand
CTTGCAATTGACAAGCCACAAAAACTAATTTCCATCAGTTATTTATCATTGATCTATGTTTATAGAGAAATTTTAGAATGAATTTTAACTAGTCTTTATATTACTCAATTAACATCACTAGCTACGGATATGAGACACTGTACGGTTAAAAAAGATTCTTAAAAATAAAATAAAAGTTTGTTCATATTTAAACCTGAAATAACAAACTAAAAATCATGCAGGAATTCGTTTAAAAATTGAAAAAAGTTGTGATTTCAGTTGCTTTTATCCAGTTGAGGTATATGTAATTGATGGAATTTTTTGTTCGTATATAAATATGAAAATAACTAAAAAAAAGTGCACAAATCCGTTAAAAAATGATTTAATTCTAATGTATTTATGATGAAGATTTCAATATGCTTCTTGATTATTTTTGGCCACTAGTTGTTGTTAATTAGAAACAAAATTATTCTTTTTTAAACTTGCTAGTAAATCAAAATGTTTGGATCTGATAGACATAATCAACATAAGATTTACGACACTTTTTGTTACCAAAATGAAAAAAAGAAAACATCCTTATCCAAATTTTGTTAATACCCAAAGAACAAAACAAACCACACTTTTTTCTACTTTAAATTCTTACCGCACTTGACACTCTCTCATATCATCTCTCTATCACGTGTGGTGGGTCAGATGGGTCACGTGCCCGGACGGCTGGTTCATTCCGACACGTTCTTCTCATAAAAGTGGCCACATCATTTGTTTGATAATAAATGTAATATTATCTGCTCGTCGGCGTCGAATGTCCGGAAAACACGCCGGTGATTAGATAGATTAACGTGGCAGATCATATAAACTAACCAATCAAAAGGTCTATTAGTTCTAGTTCTAGCCTTGAAGACCCAATCACCATCGTTTATTTTTTATATAAATAGTTTTCTACTACTAATGTTTTAACGAAAACGTTAAGGTTTTGCTTATACTGTTTTTGTACTACTGTACATATAATATACAGTTATGTTTGATGCCAAGAAAGAAAAAGTTAAACGATAATTTAAAGAAAAAGTTAAGCGATTTAACTAGTTAAGGAAAAAGTTTATGATCTACAGGCTACAGCTAAAAGATTAGTTGTAACAATGTTTATAGAAAATAGTGTATGATACGGAAAAAACAAGATTTGTTACTAACTTACTGTGTAACATTATAATTAGTCACTACTGTATATTATATAGTTCATGATTATATTTTGTATATATTTGCTGATTTGTATATGATTGGATATTAGCAGAAATCAAGGAAGTGCATATTATAGATAATAGACTAATCACAATCCTTCACAAATTTAACGGAACATTGCAATTTTGTCAGCGTAGTTTTCTTGAACCAAGTCAAGAAGTTTTTGTTTTTCTGATACTGTTTTGTATTTTATTTCTGATTTGATTAAATTTTATATTACTAATTAATTTTACATACAAAATCTCAATAATCTCTAGTTTCCAAAAGTACACAGAAACACACAATTCAGCTGTATCATCAATTTTCACATGTTGGACAGTGATTAGGCTTCTAGACTGATCAACATTAATTAAGAGATCTAATATTATACAATATACAGAGATATTCAATGACAACAATAATAAGTCCGGCCAACAACGGATCATGTCATGTGTGTGTGTCTTTCGATCCATTCTTCATTCGGTCGCAACATTACTGGATGATATAGTTGAGAGGAAAAAAACAAGAGACAAACTAAAGAAATAATTAAACATTTAACAGCTAATGTAATTAAGTTGTAGGTCTTATAATGTCCACATGAGTATATATTTTCATTTTTCACCGCATCTTAGCTTCTTCTTCCATATGGTTTATAATCAATATACGTATATATGTCAGAGGAGAGTGAGAAATGTGCGAATCCGAATCCGATAGAGCGAGTCCATTCCCTATATAGGATAATGTTCTTAATTATTATGAGCAAGAAACATACACGTGGAAGCTTGTGTAATACTATTGATATAGTGCTTCTGAAGACTTTATGTTGTCTGAATTAGTAAAATGAGAGAAAGTATGAGATTTGGCTGGAAATTAAATTAGAAAAGCAAGAAAACAGGAGGAAAATTGGGTAGTGTTGCGAATAAAATGAATCGTGTTTTTAGAAGACTCTGTTTTGAAATTAGTAAAATACTATATATATATATATATATATATGTATTGATTGAAAAATATTATACAATAAAAAATATTAAAAAATGAAGGAAAAAACAAGGTAAAGTTATATTGGATTTGAGAGAAAATATTCAAGAGAAATGCTATTTATATATGATATTAATTATCGATAAAAAAGACAAATAATTACGAAAGTGTAAATAAATTTTCTACTTGATAAGAAACATAAATTTTATATTTTTTTAAATGAGAAAATGTCGATATTTAATTTTAAAATATATATATATATATATGTAGACCAAAATGTTTTTATCAAAATCTTGAAAGCCTAGCAGATAACAAGTTGTTGAATGAGTGATTCCTTTGATTGTCATCATGCCAAGGCACTCACCATTTCTCTTTCCTAAATCTTAAGTGCATCTCAATAAATTTTTGTAACCCCATTCTCGCTAGAAGCATATGAATCTCTTTGCGGCTTCCTAACCTATTAAGAGTATCTTCATTTGGGTAACGAGTTTATACAACTTTGACCGTATCGAAGACTTTTATTTGACTGACTCGGTGACTCTTACGAAACCTCATTCCAACATTTCTCTTGGTGATTTCGCGTGATACTTCCTATACAAAGCTTATGGAGTCCACGACATGACCTTAACGACTCGTAATGGTGAATTTGAGTGTGTAGAAGATATAACAATGGGCCTCGACACAATCTCAACAAAGGCCCAAATCCAGTCAAGCCCACAGTTCAAATACAACAGAAGAAGACGTTGAAGACAACATCTCACCCTGTCGCAGTCACGCCTGCAAGCACGAAGACCGTTCGTACGAAGGTGAAAACGACGTCTCCAGACAAGACCAACTGCTCTAATAAGAACAAATATGCACCTCTGCAATCTCTGCAAAACACAGAGGATGACTCACCCTAGACAGCTGTATATTCTAGATTGTTCTCAAGTAGTGTATAAAAGAAACTGTAAACACTCAAAAAGATAATAATTGAAAATACAAGTTTACAAGACAAATTCACCTTTGTTCTCTGTGTTCTTTCATGGTATCAGAGCCATTCTAAGCTCTAACAGGCATTCTAATGGCTTCCTCATACCCGTTTCCAGACAATGTCCATGTCTCGAGTTCTGTCACTCTGAAACTCAACAACAGCAACTACTTGCTGTGGAAGACTCAATTTGAGTCTCTCCTATCGAGTCACAAGCTCATAGGGTTTGTCAATGGAGCCGTTTCTGCTCCAACAAAGACACGTCAAGTTGTCCAAGACGATGTCTCCAGTGAAGTCACCAACTCGCAGTATGAGTCTTGGTTCTGTACCGATCAGCTTGTCAGGTCGTGGCTGTTTGGAACTCTTTCTGAAGAAGTGTTAGGTCATGTTCACAGCCTCCCCACGGCTCGTGAGATTTGGCTTGCTCTCGCTGAAAACTTCAACAAGAGCAGTGTCGCCAGAGAATTCTCTCTCCGACGCAGTCTTCAGCTTCTGTCAAAGAAGGAAAAATCTCTTTCTACCTACTGTCGTGAATTCAAATCCATTTGTGACTCCCTTAGCTCCATCGGCAAACCAGTTGACGAATCCATGAAGATCTTTGGCTTCTTGAACGGTTTAGGTCGAGAATACGACCCTATAGCAACTGTCATTCAGAGTTCCTTGAGCAAGCTCTCACCTCCTACGAATGATGTTGTGTCGGAAGTCCAAGGATTTGACAGCAAACTCCAGTCGTATGATGATGCGTCTTCGGTCACTCCTCATCTTGCATTCATGACCGACAAGACAAATCCGTGTGCTCCTCAGTTTCAACCCAGTCAGAGAGGTCGTGGTGGTCGATTTGGCCAAAACAGAGGCAGAGGAGGCTACACTACTCGCGGCAGAGGCTTCTCCCAGCACCAATCTGTCTCTCCGTCTCAAGGACAGCGCCCAATCTGTCAAATCTGTGGCCGCATTGGTCACACAGCTATCAAATGCTACAATCGTTTTGAGAACAACTATCAAACTGAAGTTCCCACTCAAGCGTTTGCTTCTCTTCAAGTCTCTGATGATAGTGGTCGTGAGTGGCATCCGGACTCTGCAGCTACGGCTCACATAACATCCTCGACGTCTGGACTGCAGGAAGTAAAAGCCTATGATGGAACTGATGCAGTGATGGTTGGTGATGGAGCTTACCTTCCCATCACACATGTTGGATCAACCACCATTTCTTCTGCTAAAGGTACAATTCCCTTACATGAAGTTCTCGTATGTCCTGATATAAAGAAAGATCTCTTATCTGTGGGCAAGTTATGTGATGATTATCCTTGTGGAGTGTTCTTTGATTCTAATTCAGTATATATAATTGACTTAACCACTCAGAAAGTGGTGTCCAAGGGTCCTCGTAGAACAGGACTATATGTGCTGCAGAATCAAGTGTTTGTTGCGCTCTACTCAAACCGTTAGTGTACAGCAACCCTGGATACTTGGCATCATCGGTTAGGACACTCAAACTACAAGATTCTACAGCTCCTTCAAGCCAGCAAGGAGATTGAAGTGAATAAGAGCAGAACTTCTCCCATTTGTGAGCCTTGCCAGATGGGAAAGAGTAACAAGTTGCAGTTTTTTTCTTCTGATTCTAGAACTTTAAAAACCCTAGAGAAAGTTCATTGTGATCTCTGGGGGCCATCACCAGTTGTATCAAACCAAGGGTTCAAATATTATGCTGTTTTTATTGATGATCACTCAAGATACTCTTGGTTCTATCCTCTGCATTTGAAATCCGACTTTACCTCTATATTCATGGCGTTTCAAAAGTTAGTCGAGAATCAGTTTAATACAAAAATCAAGATCGTTCAAAGTGATGGAGGTGGAGAGTTTACAAACAACACCTTAAAGAAACATTTTCAAGATCATGGCATTCATCATCAGCTATCCTGCCCCTACACTCCACAACAAAATGGTCTTGCTGAGAGAAAGCATCGACACTTGGTGGAACTCGGTTTATCTATGATGTTCCATAGCCACACACCATTCAAATACTGGGTAGAAGCATTCTACACTGCAAATTATCTTGTCAACCTTCTTCCCTCCACAGTCTTGCAGAATGTAAGTCCCCACGAAGCTCTACTACAAAAGAAAGTTGACTACTCTGCTCTACGAGTGTTTGGTTCTGCTTGCTACCCCTGTTTGCGACCCATAACACAGCACAAGTTCGATCCTCGCTCTCTACAATGTGTCTTTCTTGGCTACAACAATCATTACAAAGGCTATCGGTGT
This sequence comes from Camelina sativa, assembly GCF_000633955.1. Lineage (NCBI taxonomy): Eukaryota > Viridiplantae > Streptophyta > Magnoliopsida > Brassicales > Brassicaceae > Camelina > Camelina sativa. The sequence continues at coordinate 8,541,934 of NC_025702.1, read as the reverse complement.
TTAAATCCTCCTATAGGGAGAGTATATATATCAAGACATGTCGTCTTTGATGAATCTACATTTCCATTCAAAGAGCAGTTTCGTCATCTCGTCCCACAATATCAGACGCCACTGCTTCTCGCTTGGCAACAACCGACCGTGCCTCGTCCTACATCAGTGACTCCATCTTCAGTCCACCAACCGATAGCCTCTGCAACAGAACTACCACTAGCTTCCGCCACAGACCTACCGCATGTTCAACATACCACCATCTCACATCCGCAACCTGAGCCTATCCTTGAACCACATGTTCACACACAAGATGAGTTAGATACCAATATTCAAGTCGACGCAGACATTGACCTCCTCTCTGACTCTGACTCTGCAACTGCAGAGGACACTGAAACAGCAGACACTGCAGTCGCTACTGATCAAAGTGCTATCCCTGCTTTCCCAACCAACATTCATCAGATGACTACAAGATCCAAAGATGGGATCCATCGACCAAATCCCAGGTATGCTCTGATCGCTTCTAAGTTCACCACTGATGAGCCAAAGAGTATTGTCTCGGCAATGAAACACCCTGGGTGGAATGGAGCAGTTATGGAAGAAATTGGCAGAACCCATATGCTGAACACTTGGTCACTGGTGGTACCAACCGATGACATGAACATTTTGGATTCCAAATGGGTCTTTAAAACCAAACACAAGCCTGATGGGAAAATTGATAAGTTGAAAGCTAGACTTGTAGCCAAAGGTTTTGATCAAGAGGAGGGTATCGACTATCTTGAGACGTTCAGTCCAGTGGTAAGAACCGCAACTATACGCCTTGTTCTCGATACTGCTGTAGGTCATGACTGGTCCTTAAAACAGCTTGATGTCTCCAATGCCTTCCTTCACGGTGAATTGCAAGAACCGGTGTACATGTCTCAACCTTCAGGTTTTGTTGATCCAGCAAAACCAGATTATGTGTGTAAACTCACCAAGGCTCTGTACGGACTCAAACAAGCCCCACGAGCTTGGTTTGACACATTTAGCAATTTTCTCCTTGACTTTGGTTTTGAATGTAGTACAGCGGATCCATCCTTGTTTGTGTGTCATCACCAAGGAGAAATACTCATTTTGCTTCTCTATGTGGATGATATTCTTCTTACTGGAAGTGATGACCTACTTCTGGAACAACTCCTCAATGCTCTCAACACTCGATTCTCCATGAAAGACCTTGGTCCTCCACGCTACTTCCTTGGGGTGGAGATTGAATCGTTCAGCAATGGTCTGTTTCTGCATCAAACTGCTTATGCTTCTAACATTCTTCACCAAGCTGGCATGTCAGAGTGCAATCCGATGCCAACGCCTCTTCCTCAACATCTAGACAAACCTGACACAACACCGTTCCCGGAACCAACTTACTATCGGAGTCTAGCAAGTAAATTGCAGTATCTTACTATCACTCGACCTGATCTTCAATTTGCTGTCAATTTTATCTGTCAAAAGATGCACGCTCCTACGAACTCAGACTTTGGTCTCCTCAAGCGGATCCTCAGATATCTCAAAGGGACACTCAACATGGGTCTTCCCATCAGAAAACACAACAATCCGGTTTTGTCAGCCTTTTGTGACAGTGATTACGCAGGCTGTAAGGACACAAGACGCTCCACTGGCGGCTTCTGCATCCTTTTGGGATCCACTCTGGTCTCTTGGTCTGCTAAAAGACAATCCACCGTCTCAAACTCCTCCACTGAAGCAGAGTATCGAGCTCTCTCTACTGTTGCTCGTGAACTCACCTGGATCTCATCTCTGCTTCGAGATATTGGAGTACCGCAACATCAACCAAACAAAGTCTTCTGTGATAATCTATCTGCTGTTTATCTCTCCGCCAACCCTGCTCTGCACAATCGCACCAAACACTTCGACAAAGACTTCCACTACATACGAGAGCAGGTAGCACTTGGTCTCATTGAAACACATCACATTCCAGCCCATCTTCAGCTTGCCGATGTCTTCACCAAACCATTACCTCGGCCGTCCTTCACTGATCTTCGACACAAACTTGGTGTGTCTGTTTCTCCGCAACCTTCCACGCCAAGTTTGAGGGAGGGTGTAGAAGATATAACAATGGGCCTCGACACAACCTCAACAAAGGCCCAAATCCAGTCAAGCCCACACGTTCAAATACAACATAAGAAGACGTTGAAGACAACATCTCACCCTGTCGCAGTCACGCCTGCAAGCACGAAGACCGTTCGTACGAAGGTGAAAACGACGTCTCCAGACAAGATCAACTGCTCTAATAAGAACAAATATGCACCTCTGCAATTTCTGCAAAACACAGAGGATGACTCACCCTAGACAGCTGTATATTCTAGATTATTCTCAAGTAGTGTATAAAAGAAATTGTAAACACTCAAAAAGATAATAATTGAAAATACAAGTTTACAAGACAAATTCACCTTTGTTCTCTCTGTTCTTTCAGAGTGAAGTCTCGGCTTAGGACCGGCAACCTTCATGATTTTATTGGTGTTGGCCTTCTAGGATTTTGCAACCGATTTTTAATGCGACTCCAAGTAACACGAGGTTTTGTAGAGGAAACCACTACCGCTTATATATATTGTTCTTGTCATAAAGGTTGTAGTTCACGCCTCGAGACTTACCTTGGTTTCGGTCTTTGAGGGAAATGGAACGGGCATTGCGGCTAATGTTGATTATGGAACCGGATTTGTCTCGTTTCATGTCGGTGGGGGTTTGCTGATCATCGATCGAACCTATATCAAATATGGCAGAAGCCTGGAAAACTTCCAAGTCCTAACTATCCAACAAATTATCACATATGAATAGATATGAAGCAGTGTTTGTTGACATATGGACTAACAATTTGTGGAATCCCCTAAGTCAGGACGAATGATTTGGGCCGAGTAGTGAAATAAGGTATCGTTTTGGAAAAATTATCATTATCACAACAGCGTCGTTTCTCTTCATCGGTACAGTATTATACAAACAAGGTGTACTTGGGGTTTTTTTTTTCTTTTTTTTTTTTGGCAAAGTAATTAGGAAGTAGAAACTGTACAAAGTCCAAAATATTTCTAAATTTTATGAATGATATACCAAAAAAACATAAAATATAATTACTAATAGTTTAATCAATTAATATATATCATCCATTATTGTTTCTCAGAATACCAATTACAATCAGGATACGGATGGTCATGCAATATTTTGTAGTAAAAATTTTGCAAGGTCATCATAACTAACAAGTGATTAACGCTAAGATCACAAATGGAGGGAGAGATCAAGACACTGCTCGTTACCCTTCTCACTATTCACCACGTTATAGTGAGGATCTGAAATGTCACCACCTCGTTGACCAAAATACTCTCCTTTGCATTCTCTACCTTGGTGGGATGTGGCCAACACGACATGAGAACCACTGGATCTGAAGATCGGATGGTCAGGATGAACCGCGGGAAAACAGGCAACGGAGGCAGAAGCAGGGTAGCCTAAGATGGTCAAGTGATGTCGAGAGGGAGAGGATAATAAAACAGGTAACGTGTGAAGCAAGTCATTATTGTTGACAAAATCGTAAGCCCTTTTGGCTCTTCTAGCAGCAGTTCTCTCCTTCTTGTGAGCGTTCTGGTGACCCCCTAGGGCTTGGGAGCTATGGAATTTTCTGGAACAAAAGAGGCATGGGAATACTCTTGATGAAGCTGTGTCTTCGTCTGTCTTGTTGGTTTCTTGCGTTGGCTTGATCTCTTCTTCTTCCTCCACTTCTACTTGATGGTGATGATCTTCCATTCTATGTTACTATATACACACAAAAAGTGACTAAGCATTAGATTAACTTACTATAATGCACAAAGCAACTTAGAGAGCCAACCCAAAAATGAAAAGGGTATTAATATGTCTATACCTTGAGCTGAAGACCAAGATAGAGAGAATGTGTGTGATATGGGCTTGAGAGGATGCGTTTAAAAGGGCAAGAGTGAAGATGAGAAGTAGAAGAGAAGTCAAGTTTAAGATGGTGTTTGAGGAGAGTTGGAAACTGTGAAGAAGAATCTGTGAGTGGATTCATTAGCGTTATTATTAAGTGTTCTGTTCTGTTGCAGAGCCAACTTTGGGAGCAGGTTCTTTTGCCCGTATGGGCTTGGGAACAGTGGAGATAAGAGAGAGTCAGAGATAAAGAGAGAGAAGAGAATGAGTAAAAGGTGGTGCATGTTGATGAAAAGGAGATTGATTGGTGAGAAAGAAAGAGACGTTTGAATTGGAAAATGCAACTTCTTTTTATTTTCTCTTGAGATTAGCATTTTTGGGTTTTGCTTCTTCTCTAAATGTAACTCTATTTCCTATTGGCAGAATCATATAGTTCCATTCAACTTCCTCCGTTGTAATATTGACCATGCCTTTAATGAACTTGTATTGTTAGCTTCTTTGAGAAGCATTTTAATTAGCGCATCAAAGTACACCAATGGTCTCCTACATAACTTATGATCTTTACGTGAACAAGGATTAGGCAAAATGGCAAATGATATGTGTCGGTTTAATACTTTTCATGTACGCTAAAAAATGAAGAAACATTCCATTATAGTTTCTTATATAATGATAAGTTGACTCAGCTTTGTTATTCTACTTTATTTTAATTTGGGTTACAAAGAAGTCAAATAAAAATATTTTCTTTAAAACAAAAAAAAAATTAAATTATCAATTTATATCGTGACACGAAAATAATATACAAAACTAGCTAGCAACGATAGTGGATGGAAATAGAAGCAGAAGGCTCCACAACTTGAGAAGCAAATGGGTAGTCATAAAGACTGTGATGGGTCCTGACTGATCGCACCGCACCGCCCACATTCCCCTTGCAACTTGTCTCCTCCTAGTTGGCTGCCTACTACTTTCTCTAATAATAAGCCAATTTAGCTTTACGTTTATGGATTGTTGCGGCCCGTTTAACTTGCGTTTGTATTTTATGTTATTACGAGGCCGGAAACAACCCACTAGCCGGCCTTACATCTAAAAACCATCAGGTACTTGTGTGTTCAACTCTTTTAAGACTACGCTAAGTTTCAGAGTTAGTAGAGTTGTTGCTAAAATCTCTATATGAGTGTGAGTGTGTACTGCAGCAAGAAGCAATGTATGAGTTTTTCTTTTACTCTCTAGCTGTACTAAATCTCTGTCAAGCAAACAGAAAACAGAGAAAGATGATTAGTTTAATATACTCAAAATATTTTGGTGGGTTTAGTTTAATTTTCTAATTTTGCATAAACTGTAACCAACAATTGGAGTAATGAGAAATCTAAGTTAGGCTCTAGCTCAGAGGACAAAGCCCATTGAGATTGATTGCCACAACATTCGTGATCAAATCAAGCTTGGGAGTCTCAAAGCTCTTCATGTCACTAGTGAGAACCAGTTGGCTGATATATTCACTAAACCACAACAGTCGAAGTCAATTCATTCACTGCTGACTCGTATGTCATTGTAAACCTCTACAATTCTTCTCTATCTCCGGATTAAAAGGTTTCTGAAGATGTATAATGAGTATACTTTACTCATTTGTATTTATACTTTGTATTATATATACTTTAGCTTAGTATTACTGTAATATACTTTAGCTTAGTATAAGAGATTAGGCATGTGTATAAACGACTTTGTAAACACTTTACTTGAGTCTGTTAGAGAAATCTTGATAAGGAGGGTATAGAGTTGGGGTGAGTTGTATACAGATTTGCTGAATTTATGAATGACCTACTCAAATAGACCAGTGCATAGTTATACAGTTGAAGCCAAAAGTTTATCAATTTGATGACATGTACAAGCTATAAGTTCTGTCCTTTTCAGATTGCAATCAAATTTTACGTCTCCAACGTTTGATTGACAACGTGTATATACATTTTTGAATGACCAATAACTAAATTAGTTAAATCAGAAGCAAGAACCGTATGTATACACGTTTTCTATGACTACATTTTCTGAAATTTAATTATCTAACTGTAAACGTACCCTATTCCTTAAATGATTGAAAAAGCCAATCAATCAAAGTGTGATTTTAGATTCAATGTCTAAAACTGACAAAAATTGCGAAGAAGTTTCTAGTTTTTTTTTTTTTTTTAAGCAAAAGATTAGCTCAAACGAGCCAATGGAAAATTATTTACATACAAAACATTATGTAGAGATGTACGCGCGTGGCGTGCTAAACAATCCGCTGTTATATTTGCAGTTTTAGGAATAAATGATAAGGAAAAAGTAGAAAATTTCGCCTTGTCTATCTTGATATCGTCAAGGTATGTCGAGAACGCCGGCCAATCATGAGGCAAAGATATCATCTTCACCAAATCTGAACAGTCTGAGTAGAACGCTACGTCACAGTAGTCATGCCCGATCATACATCACATAGCCCAAACAAAAGTTTCGACTTCAGCATGTAAGGGGAAAAGGCTCCGCCGGAAATTAGTGGCTCCCATACGTGGCGTCGGATCATGAGACTGAGTACAACTCCATCCTGTGCCTGCAAACAAGTCATCAGCTTTCCAAGATCCATCAACAAAACAGAAGTAGCCTGAATAGAAAGTGGGAAGTGAAGCTACAGCCACCCTCGTCCGAGAGTTGGGGTCAATTCGGTGGGTTGTGGAAGCCACATCCTCACCCTCCTCCTGAGCATGCTGCCATGTCAGCGCCTCACATTCTGCTACCCTAACTATCTCCATTGGAAAGGAGTGTGGTCCTACCGGTACCTGAGATAAAGCTCAAACCTGACGCACCGGTGGACAAAGAAACAAGGTATGATTGACAGTTTCCGCATCAGCACCGCAATGAGCACAGCCCAGATCACAAGAAATGCCACGGCGTCACAAATTCGTCGAAACGGAAATGCACCCTAACAGCACCTGCCACATAAAATGGTGATATTTTGGCGGACAACGAACCTGCCAAACACTGGCTAGAAGGCCCACCAAGTGCCTGAAAAGGCCTTTTAACTTCCATATGTGCCGTATGATATCCACACTTAACCGTCTACTTTCCATTCTTCGTAAAATGCCAACCGAGAGAGTCATCCTTCGGACAACTTCCTAAAGGTAAAGCCCTTATAGTCTTTTGTAAGGTAGATATGCGAAGGTTTAGTCTTTTAACAAAAAAAATAATAATAATTATCTGCAATTACAGATCATCGATGTTAGAGGTGATCACATGGAGCTGAACCATAAATGGAAATGTATTCTGAAAATTGATAACTGGAAATTAGTAATCCAAATATTGGGCGTATATTCAGCGTATATTGTATATTACCTTATTTGAGAAAACTTGTACAGAAATAGGAAATTTTATAAGTTCATTATTTAGGTTTACATGAGGCACAAGTTATTGTACTTACTCTTTTATAAATAGAAGGTTGTATAAATAAAAGGTTGAAACGGACCCCTTAGCAACGATCTTCTTCTAAACGTAGCCGCTTCTTGTTTTACATGGTATCAGGCCAAAAACCTGATATTCTTATAATCTTTCTTATTCATCTCTTTTTTTTATAATCTTCTTTTCCTAAGTACGGTCTATGATTAAGATCAAAAACACGATGTCGAGTGAAGACAAGAAAGCGATCGTTGCTAAGGGGTCCGTTTCAACGGAGGCTTCCCCTTACACCCTATCCTCTGGAGATAACCCTAGATCGATGATTTCCTCCGTTCAGTTGACAAGAGCGAATTATGCAGAATGGACAACGAAGATGCTCAACGCTCTTAAAGCTAAAAGGAAGAGTGGTTTTGTGGATGGATCCATCACAAAACCAACGACGACAGGGTCAGAGATGGATTCGTGGACGAGTGTCAACTCGATGGTTGTCGGATGGTTGAGAACTTCGATCACACCCCGAGTGCGTTCCATGGTGTCGTTTGTTTCTGATGCAGCTGAGTTGTGGGAGAATATATAGGAGCGATTCTCTGTTGGTAACAAGGTACGAATCCTTCAGATAATATGTCAGTTAGCTTCTTGTCTTCAAGAAGGCCAATCCTTAATTGATTATTACGGACGTCTTGTGGGGTTGTGGGATGAATTGCAAGGGTATCGTCCGATTCCCCTTTGTACGTGCGGAGCCACTACACAAATCACAAAAGAGAGAGAAGATGAGAAAGCCCATCAATTTGTTATGGGGCTTGATGAGTCTCGATTTGGAAACGTGATTTGCCAAATCATTGATGCAGAGCCGATGCCAGACTTGGCACAAGCTTATGCCAAAGTGATAAGAGAAGAACAGAGACTTGCAGCAAGCAAGAGAAGAGAACAACAACATGAAATTTTCGGTTTCACAACGAGATCCATTCCGCAAGCTGAGCTGTATATTCATTTTACTAGTCATGAAACAAATGATGCATTTTGCAACAAGGTATGTTCCTGCAAAATTTAACCAAACCACTAACAAGAACAGAGAACGAAGTCTTTGCTCTCATTGTGGGTGATCTGGTCATGAGAAGGATTATTGTTGGGACTTGATTGGATACCTAGAATGGTGGACCGAACTTTTTGGTAGAGGAGGAGTCTCCAGTTGCAGATTTAAAAACACCACTGGTTCTTGGCACATCTGGTTCTTCGACTGCAATGGAACCACAAGAAGAATTAGGTGTAGGTAAACGTGTGAAGTTTTCGTCTGTTTGGTTACACGGTTACGTTACTTACAACACTCGTTTTCTAGAAGAACATCATCACCCTCCATTCGACTCTAATACGGCTTCCTCAACACCGGTCAAAGATAAAACACCATAACCTCTCACAAATTATATTTCTGATGACCATTTCTCTCATGCTCATCAAGTGTTTTTAGCTGCGGTCGTTAATGCTATCGAGCCAACTTCTTATAAATTGTAACGTCCTGACCGCCACCTATTAGTGGGCCTATTTCTAATCCCAGTCCATGGGCCCACCTTCCTTAACGGGCTTCACGTCCTCTCACTAGGCCCGTGAGCCCGTCCATATCTGACGGTTGGTTTGCTACGTCTGGGAGGTTTTAAAGACTTGTTACTGACCCTACAAATCACCTCATGATATTTTCCTGTGTTTTGTCCTCACTCGCACAGTTACGACAGTCGCTTCCCGGAAGGTCACCCATCTTGAGACTACACCAGCTCAAGCAAGCTTAACTCTAGAGTTATCTCATGACCTTTGACTTAAAATATAAGTGAACTTTGGTGACATAGGTGGCCAAATCAATTCTTTTAAACCTCTCTGCAAGTCTCTGAAACCCGGGTGTCAAAATTAACCCCCACTAACAGATCGTAACGTCCTTGTTGTGTACCAAGACTGTCACCCCTGACAATGTGAGCCCAGTCGACTCCACACTCATTTGGGTTCGACTCTGATACTACTTGTAATGCCCCGACCGCCAACTCTTAGTGAGCCCTATGTCCAATCCTAGTCCATGGGCCCACCTTCTTTAATGGGTCTTACGTCCTCTCACTAGGGCCGTGAGCCAACCCATACCTGACGGTCGGTTTGCTACGTCTGGAAGAATTGTCCTCACTACAAATCACCACATGATCTTTCCCTGTATTTTGTCCTCACTCGCACAGTTCTGACAATCACTTCCCGGAATTTCACCCATCCTGAGACTACTCCAGCTCAAGCACGCTTAACTCTAGAGTTCTCTCAGGACCTTTGACAAAAAAATATAAGTATACTTTGGTGACATAGATGGCCAAATCAATTCTTTAAACCTCTCTACAAGTCTCTGAAATCGGGTTGTCACATAAACAAGACATTCAAGACCCATGGTGGACTAATGCCATGGGAACAGAGGTCAATGCTCTTGAAGAACTTAGTTCTTGGGATGTTGTTGATCTTCCTCGGAAAAGTGGCTATTGACAACAAATGGGTTTATAAAATTAAATTCCATTCTATTGAACGATATAAAGCATGTTTAGTTGCTTGTGGTAATCGCTAGATTGAGGGGGAGAATTATAATGAAACTTTTGCTCATGTTGTTAAAATGTCCATTGTACGTGGCCTTTTGCGTATTTTTGCTGCAAAGAATTGGGAAGCCCACCAAATGGACGTGCATAATGTTTTTCTCCATGGTGATCTAGAAGAGGAGGTTTACATGAAATTACCCGTTGGTTTTTGTCATTCTGATCCCAAAAAGGTGTGTCGACTCAAGAATTTGTTATTTGGCTTAAGCAAGCTTCGCGTTGTTGGTTTGATAAGCTCACCTCGGGATTGACAAAGTTTGGTTTTGTTTGCTCTTGCGCCGATTAATCCCTATTTACTTACTCACGTGGTGATGTTGAACTTTGGGTTCTAGTATATGTTGATGATATGCGTATTTGCGGGAATATTTCACGCATGTTACAAAGTTTTAAAGATTATCTGGGGAAGTGTTTTCATATCAAATATTTGGGTTTAAGTAAGAGTGCTTTATTTCCTAATCCTGAGGCCTATAGGCGTTTAGTTGGTCGCCTCATTTACATTCTCACCACTCGACCGGAGCTTGCTTATTCAGCTTACATTCTTTCTCAATTTATGAAGTCTCCACATATGGATCACTGGGATGCGGCTTTACATGTTGTTCGATACTTGAAGAGTGCTCTGGGTCGTGGTATTTTGTTGAGCTCCAAACCTGATCTAACTCTTACGGCTTATTTTGATGCAGATTTTTTGACTTGTCCCCTCACACGCCGTTCACTCAGTGGCTATGTTATGTTTTTAGGAGGATTACCTATATCCTGGAAAACAAAAAAGCAGAAAACCGTCTCGCAATCTTCCACTAAAGCCGAATATAGATCAATGCGTAACGCATTGAATGAGGTTTTATGGCTCAAACAATTTTTGAGCGATTTAGGATGTCCTTAATCTCATTCCATTCGTCTCTTTTGTGATATTCAAGCCGCAATTCATATTTCTAACAATCCAGTTTTTCATGAACGTACCAAACATATCGAATGGGATTGTCATGTTGTGTGTGATGCTGTTCAAGATGGTGTATTGAAAATGGTTCATATTCGTACAGATGAGCAGCTGGGTGATATACTTACCAAGGCATTGGGCAATGCTCCGTTTCAACGGTTATAGTCCAAGTTGGACATTTGTGACTTGCATGCACCAACTTGAGAGGGAGTATTGGGCGTAGATTCTGCGTATATTGTATATTACCTTATTTGAGATAAATTGTATAAGAATAGGCAATTGTATAAGTTAATCATTTAGGTTTACTTTAGGCATTAGTTACGTAGTCTTGTACAAATAGAAGTTGTAATCGGTTTCTAATTAATAAAAAAAGAGAGAGGGTTCTTTTTCTAAACCTAGCAGCTTCCTGATTTACATTATATTGAACATGCACAAATGGTAGAATACATCATCTACTTTTTATAGAACTTATAAAAAAACTAGAAACCATATTCTAAACTTTTCAGATTAAAATTGATCTACATAAAAACAAATTTTTTTCAATAAAATCACAAACCTCTTCTTCAAATCCTCTTCTTAATGGTTTATTAATATGATGATTTTCTAATTTTTATCTTCTTAAAATGCTTCAAACTTGAATTTATATATTAATAATGGTAGTTTAGTCATAACTAACAATTTACAAATAAAAGTGTAGATGGACAAAATTAATATATATATATATATATATATATCATTTATTTCCAATTTCCTCAATGAAATCAAGTTACAAGGTACACAATTGTAAAGAAAAGAAGAATTATATGTACTTCTATGTACTCACGAAGAAGCTTCGTTTTAAAAATAATACTCGTGAGTTGTGATAAAAAGAAACTTAACTATAAACATACATATGTACACTATGTAGTATGAGTTTCTTATAACTGCATAATAAATGTATACAGTTGTCAAATAATTAGTTAGAAAGATGGTGATATTAAATGAGCGAGAGGGAAGTGAACTTTGCTTATTTATCCCATGCATGTTACCCTTTTTTTCCCACATGCCAAACACCCTAAATCCTCACTCTACTCATCTACAGACGCTCTCAAGTACCTCTCTGTTTCTAGTGACTGTGTTCAGTGAAAATGGATAACATAGAACCACAACCACCCTCTAATGGAAATATCCAGGCTGAGCCAGAAACAAAGATGGACAAGAAGAAAAAGATGAAGAAGGAAGCAGTTTCATTGATAGATTTGTTTGGTGCAGCAGATCATGTTGATTGCTTTCTGATGTTCCTAGGCGGTTTAGGCAATTGTATTCATGGCGGTACACTTCCGTTCTTCTTCGTATTCTTCGGTGGAATGCTAGATTCTCTTGGAAATCTTTATAAAGATCCTAAAGCCATATCTTCCCACGTTTCACAGGTTTCTTCAGAAACCGCTAAATAAGATTCTCTCTTTCTCTTCCTCTTGATTTTTTCGTAATATATATGTTCCTAATACTAATTTTGTTATTTGTTTCAAGACTGCTCTCTACTTGGTTTACTTAGGATTGGTCAATTTGGTATCAGCCTGGATCAGTACGTGTCTAGCAACATTGATCTGTTATTTTTAGTACCTATATATATAGTACTGAGAACTCTTTTTATGTTTTAAAGTTGAAATGGTTTATTGGCAATTCGACAGGTGTTGCTTGTTGGATGCAAACAGGGGAAAGACAAACACGGCGGTTGCGTATAAGTTATCTCAAATCAATCCTAGCAAAAGATATTACTTTCTTCGATACAGAAACTAGAGATTCAAACTTCATTTTTCACATCTCAAGCGACGCAATCTTGGTTCAAGATGCAATTGGCGATAAAGTAACCCTTTCTAATTAATTATAAGGACGAAACAAAAACTTTGAAACTTGATGAAATGTTTAGTTATTTTCTTTTTCAGACCGGCCATGTTTTGCGGTACTTATGTCAGTTCCTTGCGGGATTTGTCATCGGTTTTTTGTCGGTATGGCAACTAACGTTGCTCACATTAGGAGTGGTTCCATTGATAGCAGTTGCAATAGGAGGCTATGCTATAGTCATGTCTACAATCTCAGAGAAGAGTGAAGCTGCTTATGCTAATGCAGGAAAAGTCGCAGAAGAGGTTTGTTTTAGAAATTAATATATGTGTTTACATGTGAAAGAGTGTTTCACAAAAAAAGAAAAGAAAAATGACCACAAAAACATTTTAAAGGCAAACGCCAAACTAACAACAGAATTTGTATGATATGCTACAAAATGGGAAATCAAAGCAAAAACATAAATAAAATATTAGAATCTATTTTTATTTAATTAGTTCTGAACACAATTCTCTATTGATTATCAGGTTATGTCACAGGTGAGAACAGTGTATGCATATGTAGGTGAAGAGAAAGCTGTAAAATCTTACTTAAAGTCTCTCAAGGAAGCTTTAAAACTCAGTAAAAGGAGCGGTATTGCTAAAGGTTTAGGAATTGGATTAACATTTAGCCTCTTGTTCTGTGCTTGGGCATTGCTTTTTTGGTATGCAAGTATTCTTGTACGCCAAGGAAAAACCAACGGTGCAAAAGCCTTCACAACGATCCTCAATGTCATTTACAGTGGATTGTAAGTAAATCTCCAAAAATTTCTCTTGATATATCATCAAATTGCATCATACAAATCATTATCTTACATTTTCAGCGCCTTGGGTCAAGCCGTGCCTAGCTTATCCGCAATTTCCAAAGGCAGAGTTGCTGCTGCAAATATTTTTAAAATGATAGGAAACAACAATCTTGAAAATTTTTGAGAAATTAAACGACAATGGAACATCATTGGAAAATGTATCTGGGAGGATTGAGTTTCATCAAGTGTCTTTCGCATATCCTTCTAGACCAAGCATGGTTTTTGAGAATCTTAGTGTCACAATACATTCAGGCAAAACTTTTGCATTTGTCGGTCCAAGTGGTTCAGGGAAAAGCACAATCATATCATTGGTGCAACGGTTCTATGAACCTAACTCAGGGGAGATTCTCTTAGATGGAAATGACATCAAGAGCTTGAAGCTTAAATGGTTGAGAGAACAGATGGGATTAGTGAGTCAAGAACCGGCATTATTCGCCACAACCATAGCTTCCAACATTCTTCTTGGTAAAGAGAACGCAAGTATGGTTCAGATCATAGAAGCTGCTAAAGCAGCCAACGCAGATTCTTTCATTAAATCATTACCCAATGGTTACAATACTCAAGTAAATTATTTGGTTTTTCATAATCATATATCTTCTCATATTTCTTCTTTATTTAATTATTGGTCAAACCATTCCATATAGGTTGGAGAAGGAGGAACTCAGCTCTCAGGAGGACAAAAACAGAGGATTGCAATTGCTCGAGCAGTTCTAAGAAATCCAAAGATATTACTTTTAGATGAAGCAACAAGTGCTCTTGATGCCGAATCAGAGAAGATTGTTCAGCAAGCACTTGACACAGTCATGGAAAAAAGAACAACAATCGTCATTGCACATAGATTATCCACCATTAGAAATGTTGACAAGATTGTTGTATTGAAAAATGGTCAGATTATGGAAACCGGTAGCCACTCAGAACTTATATCAAGAGGAGGAGATTACGCAACTCTTGTGAATTGCCAAGAGACAGAACCTCAAGAAAACTCGAGATCAATTATGTCTGAAACTTGTAAAACACAAGCTGGATCTTCGAGTTCAAGAAGAGTTTCTAGCTCAAGGAGGACTTCAAGCTTCAGGGAAGACCAAGAGAAGACTGAAAAAAGTTCAAATGGCGGAGATTTAAGCTCGTCTTCAGTGATATGGGAACTTATAAAGTTGAATGCTCCAGAATGGCTTTATGCATTACTTGGCTCAGTTGGTGCAGTTCTTGCTGGATCACAACCAGCACTATTCTCGATGGGGGTAGCTTATGTGTTAATCACGTTTTATTCACCTTCTCCTAGTCTGATCAAGCGACAAGTCGAAAAGGTAATTGTTATCTTTGTTGGAGCTGGAGTAATAACAACTCCTATATATCTCCTCCAACATTACTTCTATACACTTATGGGAGAGCGTCTTACTTCACGGGTTCGATTATCCTTGTTTTCAGGTAAACATAAACATTTTAAACATCTTGAGTTTGATTTAATGCTTTAATATTTATATATCTTTACAACAATTTCAGCTATCCTTTCGAATGAAATCGGGTGGTTTGATCTCGAAGAAAATAACACTGGATCACTCACTTCAATCTTATCTGCTGATGCAACCTTGGTTAGGAGTGCTATAGCGGATCGCCTCTCAACAATTGTTCAGAACACATCTCTTACAATCACATCCTTAGGACTTGCCTTTTTCTACTGTTGGCGTGTTGCAGCCGTAGTAACTGCTTGTTTCCCTCTTATCATTACAGCTTCTCTTACTGAGGTAACTCAAAACCAAAGATCCTCTCTCAACTATATATTTTTTTTATTTTGAAACCGAATAAGCTTGAATGCTCTATGATATTTCACAGCAATTGTTTCTAAAAGGCTTTGGAGGAGATTACACAAGGGCTTACTCTATGGCAACTTCATTAGCGCGTGAAGCCATTGTGAATATAAGAACTGTAGCTGTGTTTGGTGCTGAAAAGCAAATCTCAGAACAGTTTACTTGCGAGCTAACCAAACCCACCAAGAATGCCTTACTCAAAGGTCACATCTCTGGATTTGGATACGGTTTATCTCAATGTCTCGCCTACTGTTCCTACGCACTTGGTCTCTGGTACATTTCAGTTTTGATTCAGCGGAAGGAGACAAACTTTGAGGATAGTATCAAATCTTTCATGGTATTGCTCGTTACAGCTTACTCGGTAGGAGAAACGCTTGCGTTAACCCCAGATATCGTGAAGGGAACTCAAGCACTCGGTTCTGTTTTTAGGGTACTACATAGAGAGAGTGAAATACCTCCGGACCAGCCTAACTCAAGATTGGTCACTCAGGTCGAAGGAGATATAGAGTTCAGAGCCGTGAGCTTTGCCTATCCCACAAGACCCGAAATCGCCATTTTTCAAAATCTTAGTCTCCGAGTTTCAGCGGGAAAAAGTCTTGCGGTCGTGGGAACTAGTGGTTCAGGAAAAAGCACAGTGATCGGACTGATCATGAGATTCTACGATACGACCAACGGAAAACTCTGTATCGATGGGCAAGATATAAAAACTATAAACCTACGTAGCTTGCGCAACAAGCTAGCATTAGTCCAGCAAGAACCAGCTCTGTTTTCAACAACCATATACGAAAACATCAAGTATGGGAACGAGAACGCATCAGAGGCAGAAATCATGGAAGCCGCAAAAGCTGCGAATGCCCACGAGTTCATAATCATGATGGAAGAAGGGTACAGGACGCACGTAGGTGATAGGGGTGTGCAGTTATCAGGTGGTCAGAAACAAAGAGTGGCGATCGCGAGGGCAGTTTTAAAGGATCCTTCAGTGCTTCTTCTTGATGAGGCAACAAGTGCTTTGGACACGAGCTCGGAGAAACTGGTCCAAGAAGCACTAGACAGGCTGATGAAGGGACGAACCACAGTGTTAGTGGCTCACAGGCTCTCGACCATAAGGAAAGCAGACATGATTGCTGTGTTACATAAGGGAGAAGTTGTGGAGAAGGGAAGTCATAGAGAGCTTGTTTCCAAATCTGTTGGGGTTTATAAGCAATTGACGAGTCTACAAGAAGTGGTGTGAGTGATCATCAAATACAAAAAAAAAAATGTGATTTTTGTTTTCTATGAAGTCTAGCGTCAGTTAATGATTGACTTGAATAACATAACGTCGGTTTTCAAACTGACGTACGTAACAAGCTTCGACGTTAATTTTATTTTGCTTCGGGTTAGCAAGTGATGATATATGTAAACATATAATATTGTTGTAGACATATTATCCACAACGTTGGACAATTCTTGAACCCCTCTCGTTCACCTCCTTTTCATTGGCCAATCAAAAATTGTCCTGTATCTTCATTACTTTAAAAGGGGCGCTTTTCCAGTAGATTATAGGACTATACATCGTTTCAGCAATAGTGAGAGAAGTGTGCCTAAAAACCCTAAATACAATAATCATAGATTTTTGTAGTTAGTCTTCGTGCATCCTACAAAAAATGCTTTAAACCAGAGTACACATTAAGCATATATTTACCTTGCAAGTTGCAACATTCAAACCCATCATCAAACTAATGATCTAAAATTCCTCATTCCATGAAAAAAAAATGTTGTTCTAAGAAACTATACAAGGAAGCAAGGGCAAGATGCTTCCATCTTTATTGACATTGTCTAATCAAGAGCATATGAAGCAACCAATTATTCTGCTCTTAAACTCAAGTAAATCCATGAATTCATCTATGCTACTTCCTCTGTACCATTTCTTATGCTTCGAAGCTCAATGAAACCAATCGTAATTTCTCCTATTTCGCATATTGATTATTTTTTGAAAAATCTATCAACTAAAAAGATCGATGCTTTCAAAGTTCCAAACACTGAGATTTAAAATTTCCGCATCAAACTATAATGATTATCCATCAAAATTTCCGAGAACCTAACGACGAATATCTCTGATCATGTTCCAAGTTAGAATCAATACCTGAGTTGGTGGATTCGATGAGCTAGGATGTTCATTTGTCTCGACCCGTTACAGAGAACATCAATTTTAGATATGCTTCTCCGCCTCTGAGCTTGAATCAGGAAAGAGATTGAAATCAAAGAGATCCGTACTCCACAACGACGTCAATGGAAGAGATCAGAAGTAATCGGAAACGCATAAATTGGTTTGTTGGTCGTGTCACATGCATGCATTTATACCAATTCCTTACTCAACCATAGGAACCAATAGCATATATTTAATTTCCATTTAAAACTGATATGTACTTAATGAGATTACGATTCAATTTTTATGATCGAGGACCATTTTTATTTTATTTTATAAATGTTCTCGTCTTGCAAACGCACTACTAATGTAGTACATATGAAAAGATTGTTTTTCCGAAAAATATATCAATCATGGCCTACCCACATCTATTATTTCGGACCGAAGTCCTCAACTTCTTGAATCAGCTCTCTTTTCCATTTCCATATATAGAGATATATAAAATCTATGCATGACAATGAAATTGTATCAGGGTCTAAGTGTGACGAGACCTTGACATTATTCTTGTAAAAAAAAGCTTTCTACCATTGATGAAACTTTTCTTTGTAATAGATAGATAAGCAATAAAGAAAATAGAATTAATTAGTTTTGCATGCAAGAAATCTAACAGGAAGGGAAGGTTAGGTAGCATAGAGCGATAAAAACATAAAAATGGAGGTTGGTAAGAAGAGTGGTGGTAGAGCAAAAGAGTATGTCATAAGAGTTAAATGCCAAATGCAACGCCACTTCTTTCTCTCCCATCCAACCTTCAACACTCTTAATTTTTATATATAATTGTGAACAATCAGTCATCTCAACATTTGCATATTGTCTACATTCAGATTTTTCATATCCTATTGGTACTCTCACCAAAGCTCATCCATCGTCCGGTAAGTTTCTTGACCTCTCTTCATCTATAATATTTTACGGGTCTTAATAAATTATATAGATATTCCAATTGAACGTTTAGGAGAATGAAGTCTTAAAAAAAAATATCCAAAATTACTTATAATTATTTATCCGTAATTAATAATTATACAGTCCAACACGTTATATATCGTACGCAGGCAGTTAGATAAAGTCTTTAAATACTCTGTCTCTCTCTAAAAGTCTAAACATTGTTAAAACTCTTCTCACGTGGCCCGGGTATGGTTTGGTTTGGTTTGTATTGCCCATTAATAATCCGGTGACAGTCTTAACGGTGTGAGTTTCTGTGGTGGCGTAAAACATGAAAAAACATGCGATATATTTTCGTAACGCCGTTTAACTTTGTTTTACGATACGACAACAAAGACAAGGTGGGCAAGGATCCCAATCACGACCAGATTAGTGAGAGAACGACACCCACGAGAAAAATGACAACACTGAAGCTTCTTCTTCTTAATACTTAAACTCTATCCCTTTCCTGAAAAATCAATCAAACCCATTTGAGTTTTACACAGAAAGTTTTTGTCTTTCAATCACAAATTTTGAAGTTCAGCTTTGCAACACAAAAAAACAGAGAGAATCATGGATAAAGCTGCTGAAAGACAGAAGATTTTGCTTCGTCATCTCAATCCAATTCCTTGTTCTTCTTCTTCTTCTCTTAATCATGAATCCTCTGTTCTGTATGTAAGTTTTAGTTTGTCTTAATCGTTGAGTCAATGAGTTTTTATTAGACATTGAAATTGTTTGTGGAAGTTTGTTTTGTGTGTTCTTCTGACTTGAATCTTTCTTTATGTTAGCCTGTGAATTGTGCTTCTGAGGTTTCTCCAATGGCTGCTTTTGGAGACGACATTGTGATTGTAGCGTAAGTCCTCCAAACTCAGTTGCTTCACATTCACTTTCTTTTAAGGTTTCTTGTTTTCTTGATTCTTCTGAGACTACTTCTTCTTCAGGGCATATCGTACCGCCATTTGCAAAGCGAAACGTGGAGGTTTCAAAGATACTCTTCCAGATGATCTTCTTGCTTCTGTTCTCAAGGTACATTCAATTTAAAACCTTTCTCAGACATGGATTTAGTAACTAGTATCTGTGATTTCTCATGTTCCATATGTTTTGTTCAAATTAGGCTGTAGTGGAAAGAACATCTTTGGATCCAAGTGAAGTTGGTGATATCGTTGTTGGTACGGTTTTAGCTCCCGGTTCTCAGAGAGCAATGGAATGTAGAGTTGCAGCTTATTTTGCTGGTTTCCCTGGTACTTAAAAATCAAAATTACATTCTAATTACATTGGAAGATCATAGACAAAACAAATTTGTTGATGTGTTGCTTTACTCTTCTTTTACGACGAGCTAGACACCGTGCCAATTAGAACTGTTAACCGACAATGCTCATCTGGACTACAAGCCGTTGCTGATGTTGCTGCTTCTATTAGAGCCGGATATTACGACATCGGTAATAAGCAGCTTCATCATATTTTTTGTAGTCTCTAGCTGGCTACTTGTCTAGGCCTCGAGATTGATTATCTCTGTTGTGAAATGCAACAGGTATTGGTGCTGGAGTGGAGTCAATGTCAACTGATAGTATGCCTGGAGGCGGCTTTCAAACCTCTAATCCGAGAGTACGTTGTCTCAATGATTCTTTTTATTAAGTCTACTCAACAAGAACAGTTGTTTTGTAATGACTTTTGTAAAACTCCTATATGGGAACAGGCACTAGAATTCCCAAAAGCCCGTGACTGTTTGCTACCAATGGGAGTTACTTCTGAAAACGTTGCAGAAAGATACGGTATCACAAGACAAGAGCAAGATATGGCTGCGGTTAGTTTACCTACTCTCTTNTTTTTTTTTTTTTTTTTTTTGTTTCTTTCTAAATTTATATAAGTACTGATTGATAAGTAATCAACAGGTTGAGTCTCACAAGCGCGCTGCAGCTGCGATCGCTTCTGGTAAACTCAAGGATGAAATCATTCCTGTTGCTACTAAGGTAAAAAAACAAGAAAGCTCCTGATCAACTTCTTTTTAAAACCCTTTTGCTAGAGATTGATTTCTCAATGAACGATATTGTTCCTTAACAGATTGTGGACCCTGAGACTAAAGCAGAGAAGGCAATCGTTGTATCTGTTGATGATGGTGTGCGTCCAAACTCAAACATGGCAGATTTGGCAAAGCTGAAGACTGTCTTTAAAAAAGATGGTTCCACCACAGCTGGTAAGAAATATGTTTCCACATTTCATTGACAAAAGTGAGATCATGGTTTGGAGCATTTGTTTATGTATGTGAATTGTGTAGGCAATGCTAGTCAGATTAGTGATGGTGCTGGAGCTGTACTGCTAATGAAGAGAAGTCTTGCAATGAAGAAGGGACTTCCCATTCTTGGAGTATTCAGGTATAAATGAATATGGAGAGACTTTGTCTACATTTTGATGGTTTAAGAGATCGAGCAAATCTGATCCCGGAACAATGCAGGAGTTTTGCTGTAACTGGTGTGGATCCATCTGTAATGGGCATCGGTCCAGCTGTCGCCATCCCTGCTGCAACTAACCTCGCAGGGCTCAACGTCAGCGATATTGATCTATTTGAGATCAATGAGGTAGTGAAAATGTTTCACATTAGTTGTTGTCTGTTTCGGAATTATCCTTACTTATGAATCTCTCCATTGATGAACTGTTGAGAAAACAGGCATTTGCATCTCAATATGTGTACAGTTGTAAGAAGCTGGATCTAGATATGGAAAAGGTCAATGTTAATGGAGGAGCCATTGCTATTGGCCATCCTCTTGGTGCTACAGGTTACTACTTTATACAAGCTTTGCCTTAATTAAACAGATGATATGCAAGATGTGTATAGGCTAATAGAGTTTGTCTCTCTATGTACAGGAGCTCGATGTGTTGCAACATTGTTGCACGAGATGAAGCGGAGAGGGAAGGATTGCCGCTTTGGAGTAATCTCAATGTGCATCGGTATATATTCAGAGTTTGAATAGGCTCCATAATTATATTGATTTTATGTTGATGGTATGCATAAAATGTATATGTAACAGGCACTGGTATGGGAGCTGCAGCTGTTTTTGAAAGCGGAGACTCTTTCAAAAACAATTCTGACGCTCAAGTGGCTAACGGGGAAGGTCATTAGAGCAATGTAAAGAGCTTGAATAAGTAGAAGCAACGTGTCTAATAAATATGATGCTTGTAGCTCTCTTTCACATTGTTGAACAATGAAAACTTTTGTCATTCTGAGTTTAGAAATCAACTACTACTTTTTCTGTGAAAAAGTGTTAATCTAAAACCAAAAGTTACATCCTTCCACACACAATTCTGAACACACAAAGCAGCAAATCTCATTCTTCATCGTCAGGAGACCCCCCTGGCACCAGCTACATCACAAACAATTTTAAAAACCGGGGTCTTAGCATTTCGAAAATTAAAATGGTCAACGGGTTTATCTAAAGATAGATGAAAGAAATCACAAGGGAGTTTATACAGCGTATGGCTAGTTTGGCTACTGTTAGAATAAGTAACCAATTTCAATTTCGGAAAATATAGATAAAATGCTGTATTGACTTACAATGGCTATGTTATTTCCATTGAGCAGGATCTGATCAAGCTTTGTAACCCGTCTTCCTTCAGCTGTAATCTCACTGCACAACGATACTTAAATTAGTAGCACACTCTAGTTACATCTCAATAGAGAATCTGATACAGCAAAAACTTGAGATCCCATCTCCAAAGCAACAGGAGTTTAAAATCATTAAATCAGTAATCTACATACAAGAAAAGAAAAGAAAAGAAAAGAAAAAAAACTCGTATCACCGAAACGACACATGAAGCAGTCTAAATGGTCTCTATATATAAATCAATTACCAAAAAAAAAAAAAAAAAACTAAGTACTGAGAAACAAAAACCAAAAGGCTGGGTTCTGGGTTCTGCATTATCAAACCTATAGTTCAATAACTCTATGTTTCACCTCCTAACGCATATAGCAAAAAAATCGAATTCCGAAGAGGAAGAAGAAGAAGAAGAAGAAAAAAAACCCTAAAAGAAGAGACTTACTACTCGGTGACATCTTCAAGGACCATGTTGACATAAACATCAAATCCTTTGAGAGTACCAACGAGCTCCTTATCTCCTTTCATTATAACCCATATCTTCGATCCTATGCACCTATCGATTAGCTCTGCACAACAAACACAACCCAAATCGCTCAACAAAATTGGCGGTACCAAAATCGCAGATCCATCCTATAGAAAAGAGAAATCCATACCTGACGGAAGAAGCTGCGAAGGATTGTTCGCCATGAGGAAGGAACAGTGCGACAACTGAAAGGGTTTTTGATTTTTTTTCTTCTCTGCTTCAAAACGCTTTTCGATTTTTAGGGTATGTTTAGCTAAACAAATCGTACAGTGTTTTACTTTAAAGTAATTTCCAAGAAACCCCTCAAACTTTATAATTCTTTTCAAATTGACTTTTTATTATAGATGTTACTATATAAACCTTTTAAATGTATCCAATCAAGTCTCAATTTTTTTTTTGATAAACCCTCTCGGCTACTCCAGTAAAAACGCACTGAAGTGCTAGATAGTGGACATCTCCTTGCTCGATCACTATATTGACTGAATCCGCGAGTTTGGAATGTTTTTCAATTAGGCCTTGAATGGTAGTAGATTCTACAATAGTTTTTGGATTTTGTTTTTGAAAAATCCGTTTTTTCACCAATTAAGATTTTAGCTTAAATAGATTCTCTACAAAAATAAGGAAACTAGTTTTTGGATTTTTTTTACAATCCTTAATAGAAACCAAAATCCACATAATTAGAGATTTAAAAAAAAGAACATATCCTTTTTTTTTATTGTAAAAACTAAAAACTAAAAAAACTAAAAACCAAAAAACATAATCTAAAAACTATTTTAAAACCCACTACCATTCATGGCTTTAATATATAGAAGTATTTGGATCGTTTGTTACTAGAATACCATATAAACTATCAGTACCGAAGCTCAGATCCAGACTTCCCATATAATTGTTGTGAAAATGTTCCTTGGATAGCTGATAGCTAATTACAACCTCCCCACTTTTTTCACTATCACTAGATTACGACCACTCCATGCACTTTCTTCACCATCACTAGACCACGTCCATGTGGGCTATCAAGCCTCAAATTTAAAAGTAAGAAGATAAAACCTTGATTAGTTGATTTCTTGCATTGAGATAACACATACGATACTAGACTATTAATATAATCTTGGCACACATGTTAACAAGTCCACTTATAGTAGTCGAGAAGAAAAAAAGAAACTCTCCTAAACCATCTTGCCTTTGCTATTGTTTAAGGACTTCACTTACATGTTTGCCATTCATTAATTACTTTTGTCTACTGAAATACCCAGACGCATCTATCTGAAAACATGTTGTTCCAATGTATCAACTCCAAGATTTGGAGGATAATGTTTTATTTTCCCCCTAGTGGTCGAATTGCTCCCATTTTGGTTCACCAAGATCTAATAACTATGTTCTCTGGCCAGCATTGATGCCACGACTCACGTACAGTTTGGTAGATCCGCAGAAATTTTTTTACCATAGATAAACAACATTTTCCATATAAGAAAAATATATATGTATGAGAATATAAAAAGTGTGAATTTCAAAATTCGAAGCACAGTGTCTACTTTGGTTTAAGAGTTAGCAACACAACGATGAAATTGTCTTTCTGATTAAATAATTAATGGAGAACAAAATATAAGTATCAATAATTAAGTAGATGCGAACAATATGTAACACATTTTATTTAAGTGCAAATATGAAAATATAAGATGGATTTTTAAAGTTGGTAGGAAAGTAAGAACTGAACTTTAAAAGTGAATCGTGACAAAAAAAAAAATATATATAGAAAACAGAAGTACTCACTCTTTATCATCGACTTTTTAAAATATATATATTTAAGCTTAGAATGTTAAATTTGTACTTTTAAAAAATAAATTTATGTATATATTATAAATATTTTAACAAAAAGAAGAGTGTAAAAAATATTCAAAGTAATTACTCAAAATACATGATGAGTTCCCAAGCAAATTTTAACTGAGGATCAGATCGACTTCAGAGTCGGCCCTTACTAATACATTGATCAAGTCTCTCTTTTGTGATTTCTCTAGTTTGTCGGCAACACAGTTCTGGTTATATATTAATCGTCAAGGCACAGAAGAAGCAAGAAGATCCAGTAAGGGCAGCTCTGAGAGGTAGGGTAAACAAATCATGCATGTCTTACACATATGTTTTAGTGCGCCACAGACACACACACGCTGTTTCAATTGATATATATGGTTCATGTAATGTTCCTTGTGTTCATGAATTCAATCCAAAAGCAAATGAAGGACAATGGACGAAAAAAAGAGAACAAAATCAAGGAAGATAAGTTAAGATGACTTGTGCAGTTAATTCGAATGTATTCAACTATCTAAAATAAATCAAAGTATTAGCAAAAAAAAACCTTAACTAAAGAAAAGTAATCGAACAAGTTATTAATAATTTACTCCTATAATATGTAAGCTTCCATACTATAAGACATTATGCCAAAAAAAACTTGAATAGACTATAGAGCAAACCAAATCAATCTTGAATATAGCTATTTAATCGTCTTGATTCATGTAATCTCTCCGCTAGTTTCGGATTTATAAATTTTCTTCAATATTGACTTATAACTAAGTCACGAGTCCGCAAAAGTTATCGGTGTTGCCTGCCTTATTGCCGATGGTCCCCATGTGTATGAGTTAAACGGCAAGTCTTGTAACCTAGTGAATGATGCTTAGTATGCTATCCAGATTCATTTCGTTTTGGCTCATTATTGTATTCGCCACATAACGAGTGAGAGTGACGATGATTCGTTACTTATTTTAATATTATTGATGATGTCGCAACCACTTAAGATATTTTTATTTACATAATCCTTTTAAATGATTCCAATGACGATTGGATAATTGAAATCAGATAATGAAGTTTTTGAGTACTTTTTTTTTAGTGTGGTAACGAGATTGAAATGCCTTGCACTACTTTAAACTTGGATCGAATCTGTTACTTCTCCGTGTAACTGGATACTTAGAGTAAAATAATGAACAGAAAATTAAAACTATTCTCGTATCAGTTTTTTTTACCAGTCAGCAAACAACAAAAGAGAGAATTTGAGCTGAATAATAGAGTACACAATTTTACATTTTTACTCTATAAAGTAATAGCATCCAAATTTATTCTAATTAAGTATTGTGGTTGCAGTGGACAAATTCGTTAACGATTTAGTTTACTCTATTTTTAAAGCAGACAGCAAAACGAAACGAACCAACTCTATTTATATATAAAAACAGTTTATAGTTGGTCCCTAACGTTTTTAATTACTTTTTTTTTTGAGTTTGCGATGATTTTCTTTTATTCTTTTTAAAGAAAGGCGAGTGATTTGAGATAATTAAAAGTAAAGTACATACTTCAAAAAATAGTGAATAACACAATCATATATATAAGACTACAATTTTAAACTGATATTTAAATTATTGGAGGTCAAATCAACAAAAAAAAAAAGATCTGAGCTACAAACGGAGAACATTGAAACAACATACATGAAACATATGATAACAAATTTTTTGTGTAACAACATACTCGACGAAATCCGTCGGTGATAAGGTTTGACGAAGACATTATGACATAAAATAAATTGTTGTGGCACCATGTGTCCCGCGGCGGGTCTGCCCTGGACTCCTGCCCGCCTCTTGGATGCGTTCTATATATCCATGTCTAGTAGGAAGCGAGTATAGAAGTTATATCTCCTTTATTATTTGAAAAACAAGAAATGGCATTTTAAAATTTCTATGATCAATAAAAGTATATGGAATATTTCCATTAAAATTTTGAATTTGTGTCCTAGCTTCATGTTTGTTTACAGACCCAATATTAAAGTTGTCATTTATATTACTTTTGAAAACCTAGTTTTTTACAACAAATAGATTTACCTAGAACTAAAACATATATATATATATATATATACATAGCTTAGAATCCATTTAGATTATATATTATTTCATGGAATAACATATTCGAATACATTATTTATTCCAATATTATATCTAGATGAGTCAGAAAGATGTTGGAGGTAGAAAGAGAGAGGATGCTTGTTTTGGGCCATCTGCTTAGATGAGATATAAATTTTGTTTCACACACAAACCGTTACGATATATTTAAGGAATTGTCGCTAAAATTTTCCGTTTATATATTAACATGCATGCATGACAAATTCCCTCGATAAAGTTGGAAACACCCATTTTTGTTGTAAAATATTCAAGTTGTTGAAAGGGAATGCAAGTATAAAGGTCAGCTGCAACACCGTCCCAATGTTGACAATTTAGAATGTAAAGTGTTAGAATTAATTCCAATCAAAATTAGAATTGAGCAGTTTACAAATTTGTAATATATGAAACTCTATATGAAAGAGAAAATTTAAAAAATAAAAAAAAAAAAAAAATCTTTTGGTGGTTTAAAAAACACACCCAAAAATGTATATACACATACATTTTGGGTGTTAAAGAAGATACCAAAACTGAAGAAAGAGACAGTGGCAATAGTGAAAGAACACGTTTTGCTCGTTCACCTACGTGGTAAGAAGTCTTCAGGTGACGTGGCAGTTCAATTGAACAGAGACGAGATATCGACCGAATTCATTTCTTACAGTTACAAACGTACGCATATATATGATTTAGTTCACAAGTTGTTGTCTCTCACAGCCTCTCAATAGACATCTGTATACTTTATTGTTCAGAAAGAGAAAAGTGAGAGAGAAGCAAAAGATGGAGAGAAGCTTGAAGAAGACGAAGAGCAATAATAACAACTCAATAAAGAGTAATACGATGAAAGATGATGAAATGTTTCATGTGATTCATAAAGTTCCTAGTGGCGATACTCCCTATGTCAAAGCCAAACATGCTCAGGTCTAGATTCTTCTTCTTCTTCTTTGAGG
>NC_025702.1:8472445-8514173 GCF_000633955.1 Camelina sativa | reverse complement strand
TTTGAGGGTTTTTTTTTTTTTTTTTGGTTCATGAATCGAATCTCAAAATATTAATTAATCACTCATTCTTACTCTTTTTTTTTGTTTGTGTGTGATATATTACTCATTCTTTTATATGCTAGTTTCCTTAACTTTCACTTATTTTTAGAGAACTTGCAATAAATGATTATGTGAATCGGTTATTTGTTATTTTTTAGTATTTGTTAATTAATCTCGTGTTGGAAAGAGTATAATTTTTTTTGGTAACTAAAAAGCATAATTTTTGCGTGTATTTTTTGTAAATATTATGCGCTGTTTTTGATAATAGTATCACGCTTTTCATATAAAACATCACGCTTTTCATATAAAACACGCGTGATAAATGCAAAAAATTATATTACAACCATATTTTGGTAAATTTGTTTTTCTGTTATCTTTGAGAAAAATATTATTACCAAAGTCTTATGGGCTTGGATATCAAAGTAGCTATGTTTAATTTGTATGAATTTTGGATTGAAATGTCATTGTATATTTTGCTTGAAATGTTGACAAAAAAAAAACGAGATTAAAATAATTGTTAAGAGTTCTTGCAAAAAGGAAAAAAATCTAGCAAGGAAGTTAGGTATGAAAAGACAATTTTCGTAATTGTCTTTTTTTCTCTTTTCTCTTTTCCTTTTTTTTTATTAGTTAAAAAGTGAATTTTATTAAATCGACAGCAAAAAAAAACTTAAAAAGTTCAAATTATAGCCAAGATGGTGCGGTGTGCGTATGAGAGTCACTAGTTACACCGACCGAACGAACCAGATTCTCGCATTAATATTTGCGTTTACTTTTCCTCAGAATGGTGCAAATAAGTTCTCACTTCTCAAAGAATATTCTACTTTACATTGGCCAATCACATTACCTCATATATAATTGCTCAAATAAATTAGTAATTGAATATATTTTTAGATGAGTATGGCCTTAAGCAAGATTTCAAATAATTAACAGTATGGCTTAATAATGTTGGTTACAGTTGATAGAGAAGAACCCGGAGATGGCAATAGTATGGTTTTGGAAAGCCATTAACACAGGAGACAGAGTAGACAGTGCTCTCAAGGACATGGCTGTAGTAATGAAACAACTTGACCGTTCTGAAGAAGCCATCGAAGCCATCAAATCTTTCCGTCCTCGTTGTTCCAAAAACTCCCAAGATTCCCTCGACAACGTCCTCATCGACTTATACAAGGTCTTACTATAACCATACATTTATCTACTTGCACTCTAACATAAAGTTGTATATATCTACTCGTCCTCATTGACCATGCATAGCTTGATTTTTTTTCGCTAGACAAATATTCAAAGACACTTTCAAATATTCTGAAGATTGGTCTCAATTTCGATTTGGAATCTTTGAGTTATAAAACTAAGAATAGTATATTACAATGAACAGAAATGTGGAAGAATGGAGGAGCAAGTTGAGTTATTGAAGAGGAAACTGAGGCAGATCTATCAAGGAGAGGCTTTTAATGGTAAACCCACCAAGACAGCTCGCTCTCACGGCAAAAAGTTTCAAGTGACCGTTCAACAAGAAATCTCAAGATTACTGGTAACTAAATTTTTACCAACTCGAACTCTTCGTCTAGTTTCACTTGTGTTTTCCTTTTCCGCGATGAACTGATAGATTTAATTGGAATTTATAAACAGGGGAACTTGGGGTGGGCATATATGCAACAAGCTAAGTACTTGTCAGCAGAAGCGGTATACAGAAAAGCTAAGATGGTGGAGCCAGACGCTAACAAATCGTGCAACCTAGCGATGTGCCTTATCAAACAAGGCAGGTTTGACGAGGGAAGATCGGTTCTTGACGAGGTTCTCGAGTCTAGGGTTTTGGGTGCAGATGATTGTAGGACAAGGCAACGAGCCGATGAGCTTTTGAGTGAATTAGAGGCTTCACTGCCACGTAGGCGAGATGCTGAGATGGAGGATGTCTTGGGAAATATCTTAGACNAAATCTTTCCGTCCTCGTTGTTCCAAAAACTCCCAAGATTCCCTCGACAACGTCCTCATCGACTTATACAAGGTCTTACTATAACCATACATTTATCTACTTGCACTCTAACATAAAGTTGTATTTATCTACTCGTCCTCATTGACCATGCATAGCTTGATTTTTTTTCGCTAGACAAATATTCAAAGACACTTTCAAATATTCTGAAGATTGGTCTCAATTTCGATTTGGAATCTTTGAGTTATAAAACTAAGAATAGTATATTACAATGAACAGAAATGTGGAAGAATGGAGGAGCAAGTTGAGTTATTGAAGAGGAAACTGAGGCAGATCTATCAAGGAGAGGCTTTTAATGGTAAACCCACCAAGACAGCTCGCTCTCACGGCAAAAAGTTTCAAGTGACCGTTCAACAAGAAATCTCAAGATTACTGGTAACTAAATTTTTACCAACTCGAACTCTTCGTCTAGTTTCACTTGTGTTTTCCTTTTCCGCGATGAACTGATAGATTTAATTGGAATTTATAAACAGGGGAACTTGGGGTGGGCATATATGCAACAAGCTAAGTACTTGTCAGCAGAAGCGGTATACAGAAAAGCTAAGATGGTGGAGCCAGACGCTAACAAATCGTGCAACCTAGCGATGTGCCTTATCAAACAAGGCAGGTTTGACGAGGGAAGATCGGTTCTTGACGAGGTTCTCGAGTCTAGGGTTTTGGGTGCAGATGATTGTAGGACAAGGCAACGAGCCGATGAGCTTTTGAGTGAATTAGAGGCTTCACTGCCACGTAGGCGAGATGCTGAGATGGAGGATGTCTTGGGAAATATCTTAGACGACGATGACTTTGTTCTTGGGCTTGAACAGATGACATCCACTAGTTTTAAATCTAAGAGACTCCCAATCTTCGAACAGATTTCGTCTTTTAGAAATCAATTAGTTTGCTAGTAAATTCATTTTGTGTTTCGTATGTATCATATTATCTAGCTTTTCTGCTTCATAGGTTTGATGGGTTGGTAAATAAGTATGTGTTATGTTCTCCTTATGTAACTATGTATATACAACAATAATGGGAACAAAGTCATTTAAATCTATAAGTTTTTGTGAAAAATCTTAATATTCCGATTTAAAGGTTGAGAGAATTAAAACCATGAAAATTTTATGGTTCACACTCGATATCTCCTCTACAAAGGACCACACAAGTTCTCATTGCAATTTGCATTGCTCGATTTGGGGTGAGCCGACAAGCAGAAGCGGCCGTTAATTTGAGGGCATTTATAGATAATGTGTCCTTCAAGTACAATATGACCTTTTTTATGTTTATCGTATGGACCAAAAACTTACCGTTTTAGGCTGCCCACCAGTCATCAGGACCACTGCAACTTGCTACAACTTTCATTTCTCTATAAAGACACTCTCTATCAACGCAAGAAGATCTACAAGCTTTGGTTACAAATAGGGATCTCGAATTCAAAAGGCTTTTCAAAACACCTAAAGCAATGAAGCTAAAATTTGATTGTAGCTAATGTGAAATAACTGCTTAATAATTGTCAATATTATATAACTCATGTCATTCATTTGTTGCGCATATGTGATGTTGTATCAAGCTAGATTAGGCACTAAAAATATATTCCAAGAAAAATATTTTGAGAGATCTGACAGAAATCAAGATCATCGAGAATTTAACAAAAAATTGAAAAATCATAAAAAATTGAAAAAGATCTAAAAATTTACGAAACGAATATTTATATTTATTTTAAATATATACATTTATGCTTATGTTAATTTAAGAAATTTAGATTTATTCCATCTTTTTATCGTACATTGTATCTTTTAAGTTTGGTTTGTGATTTGTGTATCTTACTCGGTTCAAGAAATCTATCCAACATTAAACCGGAATACTGATTACTCAATGATCGGTTAACTCTGGTTTGCTTTTATTTCGGTTGGATAATTTAAATTCATTTATCATCTTCACGAGAAAACACATCCCTGAGAAGACGATCTCAATTCTGCGAGAATGGAACCAGAAGTAATCAGAGACAAAGAAGCAATGAGAAGATGGTCTCGAGCCATGAGATCACAAGGCATGACCATTGGTTTAGTACCCACAATGGGTTACCTCCACGAAGGTCACTTATCTCTCGTTCGTCAATCCCTAACCCTCGCCGACGTCACCGTCGTCTCAATCTACGTCAACCCAGGCCAATTCTCACCTACGGAAGACCTCTCCACATACCCATCTGATTTCTCCGGCGATCTCGTTAAACTCGCTGCTATTTCCGGTGGTAAAGTCTTCGTCTTTAACCCGAGTAACCTCTATGACTACGGCGGCGGTGAGAGGAAGAAGGTAAACACCGGTGGTGGGAGGGTTGTGAGTTGTGTTGAGGAAGGTGGTGGGTTAGGTCATGAGACTTGGATTAGGGTTGAGAGATTAGAGAAAGGTTTGTGTGGGAAGAGTAGACCTGTGTTCTTTAGAGGTGTTGCTACTATTGTAACCAAGCTTTTTAATATTGTTGAGCCTGATGTTGCTGTGTTTGGTAAGAAGGATTATCAACAATGGCGGATTATACAGAGAATGGTGAGTATTGGGAACGTTTCTGTTTTGTTTTAGGAATGATTTTGAGAACAATCTCATCACAAAGATTTGGCTTTGTCTCTTGTTTATGTAGGTTCGAGATCTTGATTTTGGGATAGAGATTGTAGGATCAGATATAGCTAGAGAGAAAGATGGACTTGCTATGAGTTCTAGAAATGTGCGTCTTTCAGATGAAGAAAGGCAAAGGGTAAAGTAAAAGATTCTAGCATTTGAAACAAGGATCAAGAAAGTTGCTTGATTTGCTTATGTTGCTTGGTTCATTATGTGGTAGGCTTTGTCTATAAGTAGGTCTCTGGCCATGGCTAAAGCTTCTGTAGCAAAAGGGCAAACCAGTTGTGTAGAGCTTAAGGATATAATTATTCAACAACTTGTTGGATCTGATGGACGGGTAGATTATGTCGAGGTAAGCATTTATCGTGTTGGTATTTGGATTGGAGTTGTTGTTTGGATCAATGTGTACACATACCATTCAGTTTTGATGCGAGGATTGTGATTTTGTATATTATGCAGATCGTTGACCAAGAAACTCTTGAAGGAGTGGAACAAATAAAGAGTGGAGTAGTGGTTTGTGTTGCTGCTTGGTTTGGAACCGTCAGGCTTATAGACAACATTGAGATCAATATCACTCTCTAGATCTCACTGCCTGCATTCAAATTTTATGACAAAAACTTGGAAGCTTCGAAGGTAATGAGTTTTGAACTAATTGGAATGAATGGTAAACAGAGAAGAATGATGAGAATCAACGTAAAGTATCAGCTTCACCATGTTTTTGTGCAAGAGACAGGTGGGAAGCAGGAAACTATGTTTGCGAATTCTGAATGTCTCATTTTTTCATCCCAAACCCGAGTGTTTGAGTTTTGATTGTACACAGAGCTTTGTTATACCCTAATAATTGAGAGACCCGTCTGAAGGGGACCATGAGCATCAAATAACTCAGGAATAGCATCACATAATTCAATCACTCCTTGTACAAAAGCTATATGCTATCTTTAACGCAATGGACATATCCAAAGTCGAAAACCAAAAAGCACACACTTGACAACTCTTTTAGCATTGTTGATTAAGCAAATGTCCGCTTTTCTCAAATGGTGTTCTCAAAACACCCGAAGACATGAAAGTTTCAAAGACCAGTGTACAAAAAAGTCCAGATATAAAATGCCTAAAACAATGCAAGAGGAAAAAACAAGAACAAACGAGAATCAGTTGAGTTCATCATCTACAAAGAGATACCGAAACAGAAATCAAATTACTTTAGCTCCTTCTCACCATTTCAAAGAAAGGTAAAATAAAAAAAAATGATTTGGGGTGAGAGAGGCTCGAACTCTCGACCTCAGGATTACTCAGATAGCTATGAGACCTACGCGCTAGCCAACTCCGCCACCACCCCAATTGTTTTGTTATATTCCCAAAAAGAATAATGTACTTATAAAAAATTGAAACTTTATCATTCCCTTCCCGTTTTGTCTCTGTCTTTTGGGGGTTACGACGACGGGAGAGAGAGAAACTTTTCATGTAGTACGCACAACCCCAATCCGCTTCTTCGTTCTTCTTCTTCTTCTTCTTCCTCTCTGCTCTTCATCAATCCGTCCTTCTCTGTCTCTTGCTTCCATCTAATTCGAGGTTTGTTTGTTTGCTACTTTTCTCACTCTACTTCAATGTTCTTTTCTCGTCCCTGAATCCGCCCTTTGACTCTTAAATCTCAATTTAGTTTATGTTCTGACACTGGATTCATGCCTTAAATTCAGTACCCAAACCATTTGGTTTCAATTAGGTTCTGCAATTTGAATTTTGTTTTCTTCTTTGTGATATAGGGTCTGTTTCTGAGATTCAGGCAATGTTTTAGTTAGTCGTTAGTTGTTAAAGGCATTTTCATTACCAATGGTTGGACATGTTGTTGTGTCTCCATCATTGTGCGTTCAGCTACGGATGCAAAATGTTCACTTTAGTCAAAGTAACTACTTCTCCACGAACCCTCGTGTAAAGATTCCCCAAAGGTTTTGATCTCATTCTCTTTTCTTGTTTTTTTTCTTGACCATATGAAGTTGGCTTAGAGAAGTAACAATGTTGGAATGTTGTGTTTCTATAAGTAGGAAGACTTTTGGGGTTTGCAAGATCACATCATGGGAAGCTGACAAACATAACGTTCCTACTTCCTTGAATCTTGGATCGTATTATTCTCGCGGAGAGTCTTCTTGTAAGTGTACTTGCTTGGCATCTCTAGCGGATTTTGATGGTGTTGCTGGTTCAGGTTGGGTTCCTATTGGTGACCAAGTTCTCCTGACTGCCAGTATATTTCTTACTTATATGGCTGGAGTCATTCCTGTTAAAAAAAACTCGAGTTACTCTTCTAGAGAGAACACCGTTGAGGAGGAGAGTCCACGTGTTGGAACTTCAGAATCTTCTGGTAGGTAAGAGTAGTCATCTTTGAATGATAATATATCTCTGTTGCATTTTAGCTGTAAGGTATATCAATACAGCTTAACTGTTGTGTATTTACGCATATCCTTTCTTCTATGCATTGGCTGTAGTGAGACAGATTTTGAGGGTGATTTGAAGTCTGTATGGGATGTGGTGAAAGTAAAGCTTTTAGATTCTCTAGACGCCATCAAGCATGAGAGTACACTTGGAAGCAGAGATCTTAAAGCTACATCACCCCAAGGGAAACCCCCACTGAGTTTGTATGCGATATCTGAAGGGCCACAGTTGTACTTGCTCTGGTCATGTTTTCAGAAACTTGAAGAAGAGGTCAGCTTGTACCTGCTTTTTCAGTATTTCACCTTGCACATATCTAGTTAGGGAGCATATCTTATTAACAAAAATAGTGTGTCAACATGTGCACTTTGAGTTAAGTAATTGCATCAAGGTCCGTTCTATCCTACCTAGCAGATACCAGTTTATGTCACAATATTGAAATGCACAAACCTGCAATAAAAGAATCTTTGAGGTGGGAAGATTTGAATTAAATTACCCTGTCGCAAGACCTTACTGACTCATTTAATTGTTTCTTTCCTCTCTAGTATTAAGATTTATTCTCTACCCTTAGTAACATTTAAGACATTAGTTTGATGTGATTCTCCATACCGGCTGATCAGCTGGTGTACTTGCTTTTCAGACAAATAAGATATCTGACACAATCAATTCAGATGAGTGGATGGTTAGTTTTACTCAAATTGTTTGGCAAACATATCAAGTAGCATGCACGGCTTGGCTAAAAAAGGAACTGTCTGTGGAAGACTCTGATTCTGACAATGTAAGTCGATATCATATAACATGTAGTCATTATTTGCATAGCAGATTTAGATATGAACTCCAGAATCTAGCCCGTGATGTGCAGGCTTTGCTGATCAGAATGCTAAATGACAACGATGCTATTTTTGACAAAATAAGAAAGTCAGGCAAGGAAGATCTGTTTGCAGAATTTTTGTATTTCCAAAGATTTGGATCTCCCGTGAAAGCTTTCTGCTACGACTTTAGCTTCTTTCGCACTCACGGAGTTGCCATTTTGGAAGACTTGATGATAACATTGGCGGATGGGGTTGCTAGCATCTATCTAGAGCTCATTTCTGTAGACAGCAAATTTTCAAATGAATTGAATAGTGGAGGATTAGGTATCTGTAGCCTTTCTAGTCGATCACTCCAAAAACTACGTAACGAGGTAAAAAACAACTTCACTTTTGTTTTAGTTCCCACCTTCTATTTCAATCTCATGGACAAAAGTTTCATTTCTTCTTGTTGATAGGTAGCTTTATACCAGTGGTTGCATCAGAATATGGAAGCAGTTGTATCGATGTATGAGGATCGATTTGACCTCTACGTTCTTAAAACTCTGGTTATCAACAACCGTGATGGTAGTGATGATACAGAAAGCCGTAGTTGGTGGAGAAAGTTCACACTGGGAAACACTAAAGCTGCCTCATCATCACCCTTGCGATACTCCATAATCACCGATTTTTCATTGCCTGTTAAACGAACCAAGGAGCTTAAAGCTCTATCGGGATGGTAAACGTCTCTTCTTTTACCTTGATCACAAAACCAAAGTTTCCATGAAAATTTTCACATAAGAAAGTGTTTGATGTGTTACAGGAGGTACTACTTCAGTCTGTTTCTGGAGTTATCAGACATAGGAATGCCAATTATCAGAGTGGTGTTGGATAAAGTGAGTAGCATCATATCCTTCTTTCTCGTCACCTTGATTGGTAGATCAGTCGGACTCATCTTCACCGGCATTAGACAGTCTCTCCGTTGGAAGTGAAATCTCATATAACTGTGATGGTATTTTTTTTTTGAGTCGAGCTCATTTTTGGTGATTATTCTGGTTTGGTAAGTGGTAAATTGGTGAAACATGATTTTTTAACTTGTAGTTTTTGCATTGATTCCATTGCTTCAACAACATTGCCAATGTTCTTGGTGCTTCTGTTTTTTAGTTTCTTTTTATCTGGAAAAGAGTACTTTCATGTCTTTGTGCAATAGAAAATGTTGTTCGATCACGTTAAACTCTAATCAGGGATACAACATCATTGTCATCAGTGATATCTTGAAGTTTATAACTATGGACATTTACTTAGAATAAGATTAGAAATGTTGTAGAAAAAAATCTCTAGCTAATCCTAGAATGTTTTCACCAATATCAGTATAAGGTTCAAGAACTTGTAGTTACTTAAGTCGAGTGGCCAAAAATCGTCTAAGGTAGATTGTATACCTACCATATCACTTCTTAATTAGTTAAGTCCTCAAATCTTATTTTCGTCATTAGCTCTTATGAGTTGACTTGGAAGATGCTATGAAATACTTGAACAAACACACTTGTTGATGAGAACACAAAAGAAAAAAGTAAAAAATGGATTCACCTCATACGCAAGAATTGTTCTTATAAACTTATTAATGTACATGCTTTGACATCTCAAGGTACAAGTGCTAATTTCACGAATTGGTTTGGATGATTAAAGATGAATTACTCTAATATCCCGGTTTTAGAAAATAAGGTGGTGCATGCTGAAAGATTTAAAAAGTTGAATTGACTACCTATATTATTAAAGTGCATTTATTTTTGCAGTCAACCATCACAAAAGAACTCCACAATTACGTATGTTTAAGATGGAAAAATTTCAGGATGAATGACCTTCATTTTCGGAATCATGTGAGTGAGGACAAAACAGAAAAATATGACGTGGTGATTTGTAAAATCAGTAAACAAGTCTTTAAAGTCACTCGGAGCAAACCGGCCATCAGATAGGGTGGACCCACAACCAAAGAAAGAATGTGGGTTCACTAATAGGTGATGATCGGAGCGTTACATTTGGTATCAGAGCCAAAACTAGATGAGTGTGGAGTCAAGAGGGCTCACGCCGTCGGGGTGACGGTCTTGATGCACAACGAGAACGTTGCAATATGTTAGTAGGAGTGAAGTGAATTGTAACACCATGATTTTACAAAATATGGTGATGAGGTTTAAAAGAATTGATTTGAACACCTATATCACCAAATTGCAATTATCTTTTCGGTCAACCACCCTTAGAAAACTCCACAGTTAATAAAACGACGCGATCCATTTTTTTAATATAATAATAATATTCTAGTTATCACATACTCACTAACCACCTAACCACATTCAAACCCAACAGCGGAAATAACCAAACATTAAACCAATGAATTTACCAATAACCAAATAACCAGCAGAATAATTCAATAACATCTAACCATCAATTATCAAATAACATAAACCAAGTCATAGAACAATAAAACCAGCAACCTAAACATCTGTTCTAGACCACTACATTCCATTCTAGCAACCTAACATCAACATAGAACAAACAACCAAGTCTCTAAAACATCCTCCTCTTCATTGCCTTGATTCCACGATCACACTTTGCCTTTATCTGCATCACAAACAACAATTGAGATGCTTGAGTATTATCATATATACTCAGTGAGGCAATCCTCCCATCTATTGCGCTATACACACAAGCAATTGAGAATCTCCAATAACCAAACAACAAATAAACAATCAAACTAGGAAAACGCAATGCCAGCCTCTTGCTGAAAGGTTTGTCTCGATCGACACATGCTCGACATTTCCCAAAATTCCTAATCACATCGACCGAAACCTTCACATGGCATCGATCGATGCTTGATACAAGCCTCGGAATCCACCAAGACAAGACTCATGAAATCAAAGACTTAGAAGCTTGGCGGAAGCGATCTGATGGAGAGTAACCAGTTTGATGTTGAATCCACAACACCGAGGGTTAGAGAATATGATCCAAGGGTTATTCCTCGTAAGGATCAGAGACTCTACACGAAACCTAAGTTGTTTGATTCCACAAACTACCTATAACTCGCAAGAACAATGATTTGATTCAAAACACAAAGTGTTAAGCAAACTGAAATTTCTTATTATTCAAAAACGTGTCTTGAAAAGTAAAACGTAACAGAGCTTATATAGAGGCTCAAGTACAACATCTATATGCTGAAATAAAGAAATAAATCTCAATAATTAATGATAATTATAGTCTTTGGGAATTGAATGAGAATATCGGCCAAATTGGGAAACTTGTGATGCTCCTTGAGTCTTGATAACTTGGGGCCGAAGTTGTGGTTTCTTGGGACGTCTAGATACTTTCTAGGAAGCTTCTGGATGGTCTTGAGAGTGTCACAAAGGCGCAACACTGAATAAGGAAAAAGTCGTTGTGTCATAAAGACAAACAGATCCAAATAAGGAAAGTTGCACCTTAATTTGATTGGCCTTGTTAAGTTAGGTGGGGTGCATCCTAAGATGTGTGGTGAAGTCTCCAAATGATATAAAAGCTCTCCAGGACGCCAAGGGATGCTTTGGTTTGATCCATTTATGGAAAGATCCATTTTTCGTGTTAATTGACTTGCGAAAAGGCTCCATGAGCCATGTCTTGAACTAGCTCGAAACAAGGGTGGCTTTCTTTGATCTTCCTCCTTAAATCATGTGTAGGAAGATATGTGTAAGGAGGTTGCCTCATTAAAAACCTTTTTAGGTAAATCCATTGGGAAAAACCCTAGATAAGGGAAACAAAGTGCAACGGTCTCATTCCAATGATATGATCTTTCAGCCCGTTGAAGGTCCGCATCACTTCTAGTTCCAGTGGTCAGCTCCAAAGTATCTTTGTTTCTGATTCTTTCACATATCGGAAGGATATCATAGTTCTCCTTAACTGGTACAAGCTGGTTCTCTCCAAAAAGTACTTCAGGCAGTCTATCGGGAAGTTCGTCAAGTTGTACATCAAGAAGTCTGTCACGTAGCACTTCAGACACTGCTACAGCCGATAATTCAGCTCTCGTTCTTACATCAATGCTCGTAGGTTTTATCTAGCCATCCTTACATCTCGTCAACTGACACACTCCTTGTGTCGATCGACACAGATGCCAAGCATTGTGTTCCTGCGAGCTCCATCTCAGATTTCCTACTCCAGTCTCCTCTAATCTAGCCGATACTTCCCTAGAATCCTCAGAAAGCAACAGGAAACCACAAACAACCACTCCCAAGCAAGAAATCCATCATAAAAACACGTAAACACAAAGAATCATAAACTTTTAAGCTTAGCTAAGCCATGGTCATGCGCTCACCTTTGCAATAAGAGGATTCCGACCAACCAACAATGAAAACACGCTCCTAGCAAGCTTCCCACACAACCCTAGCTTCATATCTCTTAAGAACAGCTGAGAATCTTCTAAAACTCACAAGAACGCTCAAAGTAACTTTTCCTCTCTTTTCATACTCTGGAAACGACAAAAGGAGGTTGCCTCCAAGCCTAGGCCGACTTCCCTATCATATATATATCAGTTTAATTACCACTTAACCCAAACCACATCAGACAACCGATTAAAACAAACCTATCGAATTCGATTTAGGCTATGTCGATCGATGCACATATTGTGTCGATTGACACACCTCCCTAAACCGACCAAACCGGTTTGCGGATGTTGCAATTCTCCC
Source organism: Camelina sativa (assembly GCF_000633955.1). Classification (NCBI taxonomy): domain Eukaryota; kingdom Viridiplantae; phylum Streptophyta; class Magnoliopsida; order Brassicales; family Brassicaceae; genus Camelina; species Camelina sativa. The sequence continues at coordinate 8,501,646 of NC_025702.1, read as the reverse complement.
CCACCAACATAGATTTGTTCTTGGATCTCGAACAACCGTTAGCTAAGATTTTTCTAAAATTTTATAATATTTTATTACTTTTATTTGTAATATATTATTTTAATGTTTTATGTATTTATAAACATCTGAAGCTTCTAGAGATGCTCAAAATTTAGTCGAATGACGATTAAGTAAGAAACATTTTCCTAAAAATACTATTCAAAATTATAAAATATATTTTAATTGAAGATGATGATGGCGATAGTCCAATACTATATTTACAATATATAACAAATCAAATCTGAATATGGCATTATTGTGCCATATTTTCTATTTATCCATGTTTAAACTCGCCGATACGATCAAAATAATTTCTCCACTTCCATTTTTTATGATTACCTTTTTTCACCAAAAATAAATCCAAATATCTAACTAATTTCACTTTTAAAAATCAATACAAATGTATGTTAAACATATCTACCAAATAAATATTTTATCAGATTCACTTTCAATATTGCTAAAAAGGTAACGTTTTTTTTTTTTATTGCAACATTAGAATTTTTCTATATCATGAGTGAGGCGATTTCTGGTGACCACGAAGCTGTAATGATGGAGATCTGAGACAAGGGACCTCCACCGGGAGATCCTCCGGATATCCCTGGAACATGGGTAAGGAAGGTGACAGGGGGTCTGAGTGGAGGTAGGCCTTGTCCGGAGAGGGTTATACCGGATGAATATGTAACGGAGAGGCTGCGTGTGGAGTTCCCGGATGGTCAGCATGGAGAACCGGTGATCACCATTCAGAATGATGTTTTGGAGGCCATGAACGGATTATGGAAGCAGTGCATGGTTGTCAAAGTGCTAGGTCGCAATGTCCCACTCCCAGTTTTAAGCAGGAAGTTGATGGAAATGTGGAAACCGAGAGGGGGGATGACTGTTCTCGATCTTCCGAGACAGTTTTTTATGATTCGATTCGAAATTGAGGAGGAGTACATGGCGGATGTAACAGGGGGTCCATGGAAAGTGTTTGGTAGTTATCTTATGGTGCAACCATGGTTGCCGTCCTTAGATCCACTAACAGACGAGATTGTTACTACGCCGGTTTGGATTAGGCTGTCTCATATTTCGTTTAACCTCTATCATAGAGCCATCCTTTTGGGAATAGCTGGTAGGCTTTCTCGTATATGTGTGGAGGTTCACTTGCGGAATCCGTTGAAGGGGTCAGTAGTTATCAATGGTGAACGGTATTTTGTAATGTATGAAGGTTTAACAAATATCTGTTATGGATGCGGGATATATGGACATTTGATCCATGGATGTCCGCAGAGATAACCGGCGAAAGAGGTGGTCGCGGTTCCTCCCTCGGCAGTGAGACGGTCTAGTGGGGGAGACAAGGATGAGGATGGGTTCACGGTGGTGCGTCGATCGGGGAGCCGGCCGGAGAAGACGAATCCGCGAGTTTCCTTTTCAGCAAGCAATTCCGGAGGAGGTTTTGGCAGGAATTTGCGTGAAATCTCGGCAGTTAAGGAAAGTGCGGGAATTGCGGTGTCAAACAGTTTTGACGGGATAGGGGATGATGATCCTTCAATACCGATAAGGGAAGGATTTGTTTCTACGGGGGAAAATAAGGAAAATGAATATGTTGAGATGCCTCATAATAATGGGAAGAAAATATTTAGCGTGAAGCAGGGGGATTTGAACAGGGGATCTGTTAAGATAGCTAATGGCGCGAGAGGAGGCTTAAAAGATAAACGGGCTGGAGGTAAAAAGCCCAATGGTGTGAATGGGCCAGGAACCATAGTTAATAATCGGCCCACCAGAGGTTTAATGTTTGGTCCAGTTTAGGAGGAGATCCATTTGTCTACCCGGTAAGCGCCCTCGAGTTGAGAGTGATGGGGCTGGTCGGAAAGATGGAATTACTAGTACCGGAAATATAGGTTCTGGTGAGTCGACTCCGATTAGGACTCCTGTTGGAACAGACACTCCAGGGCAGCTTTTGTTGGAAATGGGTTCGGATCTGGGACAAGGGGATGCGGTGGACTGTCGGGATTCATCGGACGGGGTTATGGTGTTGGGGGTTGCATAACGGTTGTCCCTGGTGGTTTGATTACTCTTATTTGTGATTGTGATGATGAACGTTTTGATGTGGAACTATAGGGGGTGAATAAACCTAATTTTCGAAGATCTATACGTTATATGTTGAAGAAGTTTAAGACCAATATCTTAGCTTTATTCGAGACACATGTGGGAGGTGATAGAGCGGGTAGAATTTGTCAAGGGTTGGGGTTTGATAATTTATTCCGAGTTGATGCAGTGGGGCAAAGTGGTGGACTGTGGCTGCTTTGGCATTCGGGGGTTGGTCCGGTTAAGATTGTGGAAGCTACGGATCAATTTATTTATTCAACATTGGGGGAGGGGACTAGTATTTTGCACCTAGTGGTGGTATACCCACTCCAACGGTTAGTAGGCGTAGTGGGTTGTGGGATAAACTGAGGGAGGTGTTACATGGGATTTTGGATCCGGTGGTTGTTGGAGGCGACTTTAACACAATTCTGCGTTTAGATGAGAGGACAGGCGGTAATGGGAGGTTGTCGTTAGACTCATTAGCTTTTGGAGAATGGGTGAATGCGTCTTCTCTTATTGATATGGGGTTTAAGGGAAGTAAGTTCACCTGGCAAAGAGGGTGTGTGGAAAGTACTTATGTGGCAAAAAGGTTGGATCGTGTTCTTTGTAATGCTCCTGCGCGACTGAAATGGCAGGATGCATCAGTTTCACATCTTCCCTTCCTTGCTTCGGACCATGCTCCGTTGTTTCTTCAGTTGAGTCCTGAGGTGGAGGTGGATCCGAGGAGAAGACCATTCCGTTTTGAGGCAGCATGGCTGCAACATGAAAGTTTCCAAGAGATGTTGAGGAATTCTTGGGATAGTCAGGTTACGACTCTGCAAGCTTTATTTAGCCTGCAGAAAAAACTTAAAGCTTGGAACAAAGAGGTATTTGGGGATGTCCATAAGCGTAAGGAGGATTTGATGAGAGAGATGAACCGGGTTCAAGATCTGCTGGACATTCAACAAACAGATGCTCTATTACATCAAGAGGTGGAACTCATTAAGGAGTTTGATGTGGTACTCGAAAGGGAGGAAATTTTTGGTTTCAAAAGTCCTGTGAAAAATGGATAGTCCTGGGAGATCGAAATACTACCTTTTTTAACACTTCAACAATAATTCAGAGAAGGAGAAACCACATTGAGATGTTGAAGGATGCAGAGGGATGTTGGGTTACAGATGCCAAGGAACTTAAGCAGCTGGCCTTAGACTACTATAAAAGGTTATATTCTCTTGATGATGTTGACCTGATTGTTGATCAGTTGCCACAAGAAGGTTTTGTGCACTTGTATCATGAGGAAGTGCGAGTGTTGGAGAAGTCTTTCATAGAGCAGGAGGTGGAGGGTGCTATTAATAGTATGGGGAGATTTAAAGCACCTGGTCCGGATGGTTTCCAATCGGTGTTTTATCAACAGTGTTGGGAGACGGTTGGAAACTCAGTCAAGAAGTGTGTACTAGACTTTTTTGAAACTGGAAATCTACCAAAAGGGCTTAACGACGCTCTTGTTGTTTTGATCCCTAAAGTTGGACAGCCGAAGAGGATAACGCAGTTTCGATCAATCAGTCTATGTAATGAGCTCTTCAAGGTCATCACCAAAGCCATGGTCTTAAGATTGAAGCAAGTAATGCCTAAGTTAATTGCCCCGGCTCAATCCAGCTTTATTCCAGGGCGGTTGAGCCTCGATAATATTGTTGTACTCCAGGAGCCGGTGCACTCGATGCGTCGTAAAAAGGGTCGTAAAAGATGGATGTTGTTGAAGCTGGATTTGGAGAAGGCATATGACATGATTCGCTGGGACTTTCTGGCAGACACTCTCAAGGCAGCAAGGTTCTCAGATAGATGGGTGGATTGGATTATGTCCTGTGTCACTGGTCCGTCAATGAGTCTTTTGTGGAATGGTGAGAAGTCTGAATAGTTTAAACCGTTAAGGGGACTGCGACAAGGAGATCCCTTGTCACCGTATCTGTTTGTACTCTGTATTGAGAGATTGTGTCACCTGATCGATAGTTCTATTAATATGGGGGAGTGGAAGCCTATCACTTTGTCTCGAGGGGGTCCTAAACTATCTCACATTTGTTTTGCTGATGACTTGATCTTGTTTGCTGAGGCATCTGTAGCCCAAATACGGGTAATAAGGCGAGTGTTAGAGAGATTTTGTATGGCTTCAGGCCAGAAAGTCAGTTTGGAGAAGTCGAAGATCTATTTTTCAGGTAATGTGAGTCGAGATTTGGAGAAACTAATAAGTGATGATAGTGGCATTAAAGCAACAAAGGACCTGGGCAAGTATCTTGGAATGCCAGTTCTACAAAAGCGGCTCAATAACGAGTCTTTTGGTGAGATTCTTGAGAGAGTTTCATCGAAGTTATCAGGTTGGAGAAGCCAATGTTTAAGTTTTGCAGGTCGCTTGACATTGACCAGAGCTGTTCTGTCATGGATTCCAGTTCATACCATGAGCACCATATCCTTACCAAAGTCGATCCTGGAAAGCTTAGATAAAGTGTCAAGGTCTTTTCTGTGGGGTAGTACGGAAGCTAAGAAGCGTCAGCACCTAGTCTGTCGGGACCGTGTTTGTCGTCCTAAGAGTGAGCGTGGGTTGGGGTTACGGTCCTCGCAGAATATGAATAAAGCACTCCTTGCCAAGTTGGGTTGGCGCTTGCTACATGATCAGTCCAGTCTCTGGACTAAAGTGCTACGAGGTAAATATAAGGTGAAGGATATTCGTGATTGTACATGGCTGGTGCCTAAAGGGACTTGGTCTTCAACATGGAGAAGTGTGACTATCGGTCTTCGAGAGGTGGTTGTACCCAATATCAGGTGGGTCGTGGGAGATGGTAGGAATGTAAGGTTCTGGGCTGATAAGTGGGTATCAGAGGTATCTCTTCTGTCAGTGAGTGAAGTGCCTCTTCCTATGGGGGCGGAGCTCATCCCAATTTGTGATGTATGGCAGAATGGTAAAGGTTGGCGCTGGGAGTAGATTGAACCGTATGTTTCTGCAGAGGTGATTCTGAAGCTGAGTTCGGTGGTGGTTGATAATGTGACAGGTGTAAAGGATTGTTTATCATGGGGAGGTCAGGATGATGGGAAGTTTTCAGTTAAATCTGCATATTATTTGTTGACACGCGAGAGTAGTCCTCGACCAGACCTCAGTCGTTTATTTTCGCGAGTTTGGAGGGTACGTTTACCGGAACGAGTCCGGATTTTCTTATGGTTAGGCATGAACCAGGTACTTATGACGAATACAGAGAGGCACAGACGACACCTATATGCTTCCGGGATCTGTCTTGTCTGTAAAGGGGCCGAGGAAACTATTATCCATATCCTGCGTGATTGCCCGGCTATGTCAGGGGTTTGGAACAGGTTACTTCTACCTTGGCGACGAAGGGTGTTTTTTGAGCAGTCCTTGTTTGAGTGGCTGTATGGCAACCTAGGGGAGACAGATATGATCGGAGATAGCCCGTGGGCTACATTGTTTGCACTTACGGTTTGGTGGGGGTGGAAATAGCGTTGTGGAAATACATTTGGAACTAATGGTAAGTGTCGAGACCGAGTACAGTTCCTCAAGGGTTTGGCGAGAGAATTTACTACGGCTTATAGGAAGATAGCGGAGCAGAGTAATCACCGGGGAAGGGTTGAAAGAATGATAAGTTGGGAGCGTCCTCGTGAAGGGTGGATGAAATTGAGTACTGATGGCGCGTCGAGAGGTAACCCTGGACAGGCGGCTGCGGGTGGTGTTTTGCGGGATGAGACTGGGGGATGGGTTAGGGGCTTTGCTCTTAACATTGGGGTTTGCTCTACATCCTTAGCTGAACTGTGGGGTGTGTATTACGGTTTACACATTGCTTGGGAGAGGCGAGTTATAAGGTTGGAACTTGAGCTGGATTCAGAGACGGTGGTCGGATTTCTCAAGACAGGGATCAATGATGCTCATCCTTTGTCTTTTCTGGTACGCTTGTGCCATGGTTTATTATCACGGGACTAGATAGTCCGTATATCTCATGTGTATAGGGAAGCTAATCGTCTCGCGGATGGATTAGCGAACTATGCTTTTTCTTTGTCATTAGGCTTTCATTTGTTAGAGTTGGTCCCAGATTGTGTCAATGTTATTTTGCTTGAAGATGTTGGTGGAGTTATGTTCGCGGGACATGTTAGATTGTAATTTTAATGTCTTTTGAATAAATTTAGGGAGGCTAGTCTCCCTTTTCGTACCAAAAAAAAAAGGTAATGTAATTTAAAATCTCACTATCCAAAACTCATAAAATTATATATACTTATTCAACATACAGTAGTTTATTAATTTTGTTTTCCTACGGGTGGAAAAATACTAGTTTACAAGTAACCTATTGCAGATTGGTATTTTATATGTGGTGGAACATTGCAATCGTTGCATTGCATTCTAATGATATCTCACATAACTAATGTTGTATTAAAGAAAAGAGGAGTATAAGCATTTTTATTTTAATAAATATTGATCAACCAAAATACATTTCTGTACATATAACTACAAAATATCATACATTTCTTTGCATATAATTACAAAACACCATAATCAAAAATTCATCAAAAGAGGCACACATCGGTTGCAATGATGAGTATAGACATATTTGTCTACATCAATTCCCATGGAATTTTGGTTAACGTACTTTATTAAATAAAATAAAAAATCATCGTTTAAGGTAAATAATAAATTGTTATTTTTCATTTTGTAAACCAACCTAGGATCATATATTTATATAAAATGTATAAAAGTGTACAATGCATGTTTATGTGAGGAAACTTTTTTATTAATAAAATGTTAATGGATTGACTAACGAATTTAAAAAAAATAAAAATGCATATTAATCTGTTTTGGTCAATCTGGTAATTTAATTTTTCTTCAATCTGGTAATTTAATTATTATTACATAGTAGTAGATTTTTTCTTAATAAAAAGCAATACAAATTTTTAACACGAGGACTTTCCGGGAGATTATCCATCTTAGTAGTCGTAGATATTTTTATTAAATGAAGACTTAAAGATATGATAGATACACTGTACTAAAATTGTAAAATTGGCAGTTTTTGGTGAAATGCTAGTTGACTAGATGTTTTAAGAATTTTTTTCTTGTCAATAACATAAGAATTTCATCTTCACATCACATCACAGAAGAACAAGTGGTTAATTTTGAACATGAAGATAAATGGGGTTATTTGGCATTGATTAAGAATGGTAATCTAGAAGCAACTATATCAGGCTTAGCAAGTTATGTGTAGGAGAATGTGTGTGAATTTTATGCACATTTACCTAGCAAGAAAACTGATAAGAGAGTCAAAGTGTTTGTCTGAGAACATATGTATGATTTTTCTCCTTCGGCTATCAACAATTATCTGAAATTCGCTCATCTAACAAACGATGAAGTCAAAGCTGATGCAAATGTTGATTGTGTTAGATTATAGAAGATTGTTGACACCTTGAGTGAAAAGAATAAGCTTGTTTGGGGAAAGCTTAATACCATAAATTTATCTGCAAGAGTTGGAGCTTTGTTTCGTATTGATTCTTCTAACTGGTTTCCTGCTTCTAATCGGAGTTATATCTCAGAACAAAGAGCTTGGTTGATTTATAAAATGTTTCATGGTATTCGGATTGACGTTGGTAAGTTGGTGTTTGAGAAAGGGATGGACCTTTGTTCGTTTCAGAAGAATGAGTCCCGATACATTATGTTTCCTCGGATTATCTTTGGTCTTCTTGAGCATCAAGGAAAAGTCAAGAGTTTTCAAGGAAGTAAAATACATTCCTCTAGTATTCTACCAGAAGGATAAGAGAATTGGTGAAACCTACAATGCGTGGTTCAAAAGAAGCATCCCAAAGCGGCCAAAAAGGTTTTTTTCAGAATCAGCGAATGTATCTCAAGATGAGTCGGATTAAAATGTTGAAGTTTTGCAGCTTGGGAGACCAAAGCGGCCAAAATCATCCCTTGTCAAAGATGATTTAAGCTCTATTTTTAACATATATGTTCTCAAGCTCGGGGAGATGGTGTGAGTTTCTGGGGGAGTTTGTCTTTTTCACTGGAAGCTTCGGTTATAGGTTTTTTGGGGAGCTTTCTTTAATATTTCAAGTTTTGGTTGTAGGTTTTTGGGGGAGCTTTAAAACACAACTCTGTTGTTTATATTGAGTAAAACTTTAAGCGGCTTTATTGGATGTTCTTGTTTTGTGAAAAAGAAAAACTCTCGTTTATCTAATTGATACTTTTAAATATGGAATAATGGTTGTATATTTCTTTTGTCGAATCGAAGACAATGATGCACCAAAATCTTAAATGCAGTTTATGGTGAAATTGCAGTTGACTCGAAAGAAAAAAGTGCATTTCAATATTATTTTTACAAAAGTCCATGTTTAAACAAGTAAGTTGAATATTATTATTGGGCACACTATAATAATAATTTCTTCTTCACATAAATGTTTTTCTCTTGCATGTGAATGTATATAACTATTGGTGAACTGATATATCTTATTATATAAAGTTTGATGTCAAAATTACTAATTAACAATATCGTGACATGTGTCAATTGTATCATTCAGATGTTGACACATATTAATTTGAAATTTATTAAAATTATAAAAAATAAAAATGTAAAAATTCAAAACCTATCATAAAAAGGTTTTATATAAAAGTAAAATAGAGAAAAGAAAACCTAATTTCATTTAAAATATTTAAACAGTTTTAAAAATTAGAAAAATCATTATAAAAAAATTATATCTATATATATGTATATATATCATAAAATTCGAAATTATAATATTGTTTACTTATTTTAATTTTAAGTTGCTAATTTTACAAGAAAAAATATTATGTTTTTATAAGAAAAAAAATGATTGTGAAAATTATACAATTAATGACTGTTTCTTAAAAAATGTAAATACTCACTTTTACACAAAGAAAAATATTGTTGAAAAAAACATTAAAAAAAATAGTTTGTCTCATATTTTTTTCACCAATCAAATAATTTATTCAAAAAGACTGCTATATTAATATATAAGATAGGAGTCTGTAAGATTAACATATGCGATTTTGTAAGTACACAAATGTTAAAGTAAAAAGACATATAATCTATTCTTTAATGTGTTCATAAAGACAATTTGTTGGTAGTAGTAAAGACTAAAGAGTATATTTTAACAGTAAAATATATTTGTGTGTAAAGATACATTTTTTGTGGTGATGTAGATAGTAGATTTGTAAATGGATATACATTAGTGTATTATAGCAAAAAAAAAAACTATTTTCTATAATTAAAAGTTTATCTCTTTACTTTTATATATTGTTTTTACTTACAAAAAGAACTAAATATATATTCTTTATTAAATTTAATTTAATTTTAATAACTTTGAACTCATCTACATCTATTTTCTTTAACTAAATACGTATCTATTTACTGTTTTTTTTTTCAATCAAACAATTAAAAGGAAATTTCTCGGTTAGCTGCCCAAACTGGAGGGAAATGATTTACAAATGAAACTTCAGAGATAAGAGAACATGAAGCACGGGCAAGACAATCCGCCAAGAAATGGAGAATAGTGGGAAAGACTCCAGTTAGTTAAACTCATCAAGCAGGTTGGAGAAGGACGGCCAATATTCAGAAGACTGCACCATAGTGAGTAACTCAGCACAATCAGTCTCAAAACGTTGACAAGCGATCCCTTCAACATCTATCCACTCAATGGCCCACAACAACGTTTTTAACTCCGAATGCAGGGGGGGGGGCTCTGTTTTAGACACTTGACCCCCAACAACAAGGTTCGCTCCTCACCAACGCAACACCACCAGCCCAATCATGAATGCACATTGGTTGTTTTCCAAGAAATATCAATCTGACAACGAGGTGAAGACACCTGGACATCTGAATACGAAGATGGAGCTGACATGACTGCCGTAAAAGAGAGCGCCTATTCCCAAGATAAATTATCGCCCAAAGTCTGAGTGATTATATCATTCGCCTCTATGTCTTAACCTTGATATTTTTTTATGGCCTTCCAGATTGCCTATAAAATCCATGATAATTTAAGAAGTTGATCAGGATCACCCTGTTGAAAGGCGTCCCTCCAGAAAACAAAATCCAAATTCGAGTACACCAACTTATATGGTAAACCCTCTGACAAGACCGGAGTTAGAGATAAATCCCAAACTTCACACGAACGAAGACATTCAAAATAAAACGTGATTAATAGTTTCAACCGTACAGTCACATCTTTTACATCAAATATCACATTGGGTACACCTCGATGTATCTATTTACTTACTAAAAATATTTACGTTATATTCTTTAATCAATTTAATTTTATTTTAAAAATTATAAACCCGCACATCGGGCTGGTCCTAATCTAGTATATATATACGACATTATATATATTTAAAAAGTATCTTTTACTAACTTTATATGGTTTCAATATTTTTTCCTATACTTTTTTTATGATTAATATGTTTTATAAATTAATAAATGAGAATTCATTTTGTAAAATAATATCATTTCTATTCAATATGAACATTCTAAAATTTGGCTTTACTGAAATTTTAGTTTACACAAATTTAAAAAATATATGCATACCATTTTCTTACAAATATATCATGTTCAAATATATAGTTTTATATTTATTCTTTCTTTTTCAAAAAAATTATTTTTTTTCTTTTATGTGAATTCATTTAATTAGTGATTTCTTGATATGCAGTTAAATATTATGTGCTATTAGTTTTCTGGTTTTTGTAATTTTAAATAGTTTTTATGAATAAATGAGAACTGATTTTTTCAAAAGTTGTGTGTAATATTTGCTCGTTCAATGTTAATCTAATTACGTTAAAGTAGTGGTAGAATTTTTTGTTAAATAGAGAAATAAAGAATAATGATATAAAATGAATTGTAAAAAAAGGCAAATTTTGGTGAATGTTAGTTGACTCGGATATTTATAAAATTTATGTCAATTTGAAAAGAAAATAAAACATATCATGGTCAAATACGTAGATTTAATATTTTTTGTTGTGGTTAATAACAATTTTCTGTTTACGTAAATATTTTTTCTTATATGTGAATGGATTTGACTAGGTATATTGATATAGTTTTAAAAATATTTGTGAATAACTTTATATGGTTTTTTCAATATGTTTTATGATTTTTTTATCTAATAAAATTAAGAAAATTAATAAAACAAGTTTTGAATTAATATTGCGGGTAAAGCGGATTAATATGAATTGAACCACTTTACTTTTTAGGATGGACAATAATTTCTCACAGAGCAAGTCTATTTTTGGGATGAACCACTACGTAGTTGGTCTATACAAATCTCTTTTTTGTTCATATTAGTGTATTCCATTATATTAATTGAAACAACCCGATCTGTTTTTTTTTAATAACCTAATATCTATTGATCTCATATTCACTAGCAACATACCCCCAATTATGAACAACAACAGATAACAAATAATTCAACTCCAATAATCAATAACCATCAAAGAAATAACATAACATCAATTCCAACAATAATCCAGAACATAACCAATAATGAAACCAACATTCCTAACATTCATTCTAGACCACTAAGTTCCACTCTAGCATTCTAACAAAGACACATAGCAAACAATCGAGCCTCTGAACATCTTCCTCTTCATCGCATTGATCCCACAATCACACTTTACTTTTACCTGCGCCACAACACAAAAGAGAAATGTAAGTATTACCAGATAAACTTAGTGAGACAATTATTCCATCTACTGGGTTATACACACAAACAATAATATTTGTCATACCACAAACAACAACAATAAAACAAACCAGGAACATGCACAAAGCAACACGACATAAACCGGTCACTGTAGAAGGGTGTTGACCGACACTGGTCATCTGGTGTCGACCGACACAGAAATTACCTGCTCGACTCTCTCGAAACCCTAACGGTGTCGACCGACACCGATGCCGAGCAGCAATTTCCTTCGAGCAGAACCTCTGAATCTCGCCTCCAAGTTTCTCCTTTTTGTCCCACACGATCCCATGAACGAATCCAAGCCTCAGGAGCTATGAAAAACTCACAAACAACTAAAAGAAACAACCACACAACATACAAAATCACAAGAACAGAGATCTTAGCTTAGATAAGACATGGTCATGCCCTTACCTTAGCCAAAACAATGAGATCTCACAAACAAACGACGAAACCGCACCACCACAAGCTTCCCACCGTTCCTAGCCTTGGATCCACACTCTCGAGAAGAAAACTCACCTTATAGAAACAGAGAATCCACCAAAACCTCAAGAACTCTCACAAAGACTTTGTTCTCTCTTCTTTCTCTCTGAGATGTTAAAAAGCAGCTAAAAGAAGTGGAAGACGTCGAGTTCTCCTTATAAACTCGAGTCTAGGGCAAATCAATCACGCGAACCGGAGAAATAAAATCGAACCGATTTGACCAACCGCGAATGGTGTCGACCGAAACCCCTACCAAAAACCTCATTTTTGGTTCGCATTTGTTACATTAATATAAAACTTATATATTTGAACATGATATATTTGTAAGAGGTTTGTACACAAACGGATTTTTGTGCTCCAACTGCTCTAACCATTCCAATCTAAAATTAAGAATGATAAATAATCAAACATTATATTTCCTTAAGAAAAATTCTTGGGTTCACCCCTAGGGGTGAACTACTCTTATTTATCCCCTCTTAATGAACCAATCAAAATACAACAAACTGTTATGTCATATCATATTTATAAAATAAATCAAAATTAAAATAAAAAGACAAAACAAGTTAAGGAAACCAATTCTATAGATTTTTAATTAAGGAAATTATGTTGGTTTAGATTTATAAAATAGTGATTAGAGTTTAGATTTTGCAATTAAACGAAATCATATGTCGGTTTGGGTTTACAAAAAAATGGTTAGGGTATAGTTCTTACAATTAAACAAAATTATATGTCGGGTTGGGTTTACAAAAGAGTGGTTAGAGTTTAGGGTTTAGATTTTACAATTAAAAGAAATTATATGTCCGTTTGGGTTTACAAAAGAGTGGTTAGAGTTTAGGGTTTAGATTTTACAATTAAACGAAATTATATGTCGGTTTGGGTTTACAAAAGAGTAGTTAGGGTTTAGATTTTAAAATTAAACAAAATTATATGTCGGTTTGGGTTTATAAAATAGTGGCTAGGGTTTAGATTTTACAATTAAAGAAAATTATATTTTAATGTCAGTTTATAAAAAGAGTGATTTGGGTTTAGAAGTTATAATTTAAAACTATAATATAATGTTTAGAATTAATAATTTTAAAATTAAGTGATATACAAAATTTGTTTTCTTAATCAATAATTTGTTTTCTTAACTAAGAGGAGGTGAATAAGAAGGGAGGGTGAACTCAAAAATTGTCCTTCCCTTAAAAATGGTTTCTTAAACTTTTTGACGATTTTTGTGAAAATAGGTTCATTTTTTGTTGTTTTTTCTTTCTGCATTTTTTCATTAGTTAAGATTTTAAAGTTAACTCAAAACTAATTTTAGATTTATTATTTTAAATATTTCTACTCAGAATGAACATTCAATCAATATGTTTAGTTTCAATTAAAATTCGGTTCATACAAAAAAAAAAATCTTTTTGACATCACAATTATCAGTTCATACAAATTGTGATGGCATTTATGTCAACTCAAAACTAAAACAACCCAAAAATCCATAACGTTATGTTTAAAAAAATAATATGAACGTGTTATTTGAGAAACCAAAAAAAAAAAGAAGCAACACCATAAAAATGTTATCTAGCAAATTACTTAACAAGAAATACAAATTACACAAGAGAACTTTTACTAATTTAGTATCCAGCAAATAACAACCAACAAATGCTATGTCGTGTGTGTACTATATCTTTCCGGGACAATGAGGCGCTATTAGAGTAATAATGATTAATTTGAGGGGTTATTTAAAAAATAATAATTTTTTATTCTCTTTTGCTTTTATTTATATTTTTAACCCCACACAACACAACACAACACAACACAAAAAAAAAAACTCGAAAAGCTTTTTTTTCCCCATTTTTTCTCACTTTCCCTCTTCTTCTCCTTCCTCAAAGCTTTTCCCTCCCAATTTTCTCTTTCCGCTTTCAAGCTTTCCCACTCCAAAAATGGGGAAATACATGAAAAAATCCAAAACTACCGGCAAAATTGGCGTCATGGAGGTCACCGAGCCTACTTCTATGGGTGTTCGCACCAGGGCCGCCAAAACCCTAGCTTTGAAGCGGCTTAACTCCTCCGCTTCCGATTCAGCTCTACCTGACGACTCTTCTTGTTACCTTCAGCTCCGTAGCCGCCGTCTCGAGAAACCCTCTTCGCTGAATGAAGCGAGACAACAGCCTCCGAGACCGAGAGCTCAGAAATCGGGAATCAAAGAGCCTCGCGTTGACTCGGTTAACTCGGTTGACTCGGTTCCTGTAGCTCAGAGCTGTAACGGAGATGAATGTTTTGATAATTCCGTGAGTGCCCAAGTCTCTTGTGGAGAGAACAGCCTCGATTTTGAATCTAGACACAGGTTCGTTCGTCTTCTCTCTTTTTTTTTGGTGCCCTAATTTTTATCTTCTTACCAATTCGATTTTGTGTGTTCTGTCTTAATGTTAGTTTAAGTCTTACATAGGACTTTTGCTCAAATGTGAAAGGGTTTCTCTGAAGCTTTTGTTGTTTGCTTCAAATCAATGGTTTTGCTTAGTACAACGGAAAAAAATAGGTCTTTTATGTTACATTACCCTAATTGGTTTGGTTTTGGTTACTCTCTTGTGATGTACTGGATATTTGCTATTACTGCTTCACCCGTATGAGTCTCTTTTGGTGGTTGGTTAGACATTTTAGAGTTATTGTTGTCTGTCCCATGTTGTACCTCATTGCAGAGGTTATCAATTTATCGTCTTTATAACATTCCCTGTTATTTTGCATTTCATTAGGTTAATAGACCTTTTGTTAATGGGCTAATGGCATTGGAAGTTATATGATTCTGAGATTTAGTTCTTTGTTTAAAACATGGTTTTCGTTTCTTTACAAAAAGTGGGTTGTTGTATAAAGGGTCAGAAGCTTTTAATATGTAAGATCATATGAGAATTGAGACTTTCCTCATAAGTGTAATTCAACTACTGTGGTGTCATGTTCATGGGGCCTATTGGTTTTTACATACTTGGGGAATACTTTTGTAGGATACTCTGTTTTTTTTGGGGCTATTGTCCCTCGCTAGTTGACAATGGTTTTTTTTTTTTTTTTGCCTTATCTTTGTTATTTATTGCAGTAGCAATATCTGATGGGACCATATTACTCATAAAGTCTCTAGCTTTTTTTGTTGTTTTCTTAAATCAAGCCTCTTTTTATCTTCTGAATGTTTGGCTTTGGTTCAACTCTTGATTCGATTGTGTGTCTTTTGTGGTGATAATGTTATTGAAGTTACTTATCTGATTCTTTTTTTTCTGCAGCACAAGGGAGAGCACGCCTTGTAACTTTGTTGATGATCATGAGATCATGGTTACACCAGGGTCTAGCACAAGGTCGATGCGCACACCAACCAAAGAGTACACAAGGGACCGGGATAGCACGATACCAACCACTAGTGAACTGGAGGAGTTCTTTGCCTTTGCAGAGCAGCAGCAACAGAGGCTATTCATTGAGAAGTAAGTTTGTTCTCTAGTTTGTTGTGTGTCATTACGAAGAGAATGAACACTCATGTGTTTTCGAAAAATGTTTAGGTATAACTTCGACATTGTGAATGATGTCCCCCTCAGCGGACGCTACGAATGGGTACAAGTCATTCCATGAAGTTGAAGAGGAAGCAGCTCCAAAAGATATGGTGTGAAGTAAGAATGTGATGGAATTAACAGACTAACCGAACATCGAAAAATCATGTAATCTTAAGTAATAATGTGGTTAGAGAACAAGTTTGAAAGTAGCTTAGGGACCGACCTGAAACCTCACACCATTTGTACTACTAATCTCAGATGCCTAGTGAATTTTTCTCATCTGTTTTCTTTCAAATGTTTCTTTTTTTCTTTCTCTGTCTCTCTCATGTTTATTCAAAACTATATGTAATGATGATTGATGGGGATGTGTGTGAAAATGTTAAAGCTTGGCATATAGTGAAGAAAAAATGATTCAGATGCAGAAGAAGTAAGACCCAATTGGGAGGTTCACGTGTGTATTTTGGTAGGTGCAAAATCTGAATCATATCCTTTTCGTTCAACTACACCAGATTGGTCCCTTTTCTTCTCTTTACCATAATTATGACGCACGTGAATGTGTGTGTAAATATTTGAGGTACACATTATATATTGTGTAATGTAATGTAAAATCAAAGTCCAAATTATAGTACAAGAGAGTTTTAAACAGAAACTGACCCAAAAAAAATGTATATGTTACACAGTGTTCATTGAGAATATCTCTGTTGTTTTAACTTTTTAACGTCTCTTGGAAATTGGCAAAACCAATGGGATGAAAAATTGGAAACTGTGACATCTTATCTAGAAACCAATCATTGTTCTTTGTTTTCTTTAATCTCTTGAAGTGAAAAAGTGAATACATGAAACGTTACAATACATAACATTATTTATACATACATACATACATATATATGTACACGGGTTCTTGTTTGATCACGGGCTCGCTGACTATACAAATAATGTTTTGGGACACATAGATTCGCTTACATCATCACCTCTGTGACCAATGGCACCACTTGGGCCGGGGTATCTGAATTCAGCTTGTTCAATGTTTTGTTTGACTCTTTTAACTATTTTGGTTGAAAAAAAGCCAAAAAGGATCAGGAGCACTGATTACGAAAGCCTTTTTGTCTTTTCGTTTCTTCTTCTCTAACTTGTGGCTTCATCTTTCAAAACCAATGTCTTTAGTTTGTTATGTTTAGTTGTCTTCTTCTCTTGTTGAACACTACCCATAGGCCTCGCAATGTGAGCCACCAAAGCATGCATTGAAAGTATATGAATTTCAACCCGCAGAATAACAGGTTTTATTTGACAAAGCACCACGAATTTCGACCCTTGAAAATATGGTTTTACAAATGTATATGGTTTCAATCCATAATATACTTTTTGACACTCCATTATTTAAAACAAATAGGTTTGACATGGGTTTATGCATGAATTTATGTTTAATCGGTTTGGGCTAGGCTGGTTGGTTTGTTAGGTTCAAATGTCCCACCCCCTAGTTTATTGGATATAAAGCATTAAACATCACATGTTACAAGTTGTTGCTGGGGCGTATATATACAGTGTAGTAATTTTCTGCTGCCATTACATGTAATTCCAACCATATCACGTGGACACCGTTTTGACAACTTGCACGAAATGGATCATAGGTAGGAGCTTAATTTTGGGCTCAGCTTCCATAGTCTACCTCCATCAAGCAAAGCACACGCTTCTTACCAAAGATACATCAAGTGAAAGTCAGATAATAACAACAAAAAAGAACTCTGTTGATCTCATTTTTATTTACCGCATTGATAATAAACTCACACTAACCCGTCAATTTGAGATCTAATTCCGGGATTTTTACTGAAGGATTTCCCTACCATTAAATATACTGAATAGTACGTTCTCTCACTTTGTATCTAACTCTTGGAGAGTTCCAACATCAGCAACTATAACATACGTACTAATTTTTTTTTTTTTTTTTTTTAGCATTATATAGTTTTAATACAACTAACAAAGTAACAATTTTTTAATATATGACACGCGAAAAACGGATTATTTAATTAAATGCTAATTATTGTCCATTGGTTTGATTTATTGGCGACCCCATCTAAGATGAGATGAGATGACAACACTCTTTTTTACCTTAAGACGGTTGGTGAAAGAAAGATCCCAAAATCAGATTCCNAAATAAAAAAAAAAAAAAAAAAAATCAATTCTCAACCCTCACCTCTCTGTGAACCTTGTTCATATCATCGGAGAATGGGCGGAGACGGCAAAGTTTTCACCTTGTCGGAGGTTTCTGAGCACAGTAGCTCCAAAGACTGTTGGATCGTCATCGACGGCAAGGTCTCTCTTCCTTCTTCTACTCCATCCTTTTTCTGATCCGATGATTTTGCATCTTTTTGTTCGTTGGATCCGAGTTTCTGAAAGATATGTAAACTTGGATTTAGATCACTAGATCTGATCTTATTTTGCGAGATTCGTATTTGAATTTGTGATAGTTTACTAGTTAGTGCTCACTTTCATGTCTCTGTTTGATCTTGTATCTGTGGTTAAGCCAAGTGGGAAAATTTGAAAAACCCCATTTGAATTTATGTCTTTGATTGTGTTGAATTAGGTGACTATGATCACAAAGTTTACATTTTTTTTTTTTTTTTGGGTGTGTTTCGTTTTTTGATGGTTGTATAGGTTTATGATGTGACAAAGTTCTTGGATGATCATCCTGGTGGTGATGAGGTTATCTTGACTTCTACAGGTAACAATACATTACAGATCTTGCATGTTTTTGCTCATAGCCTGATAGATAGTTTTTATGTTTTACAAGAAATGTGTTGTTGTTGGTAGGGAAAGACGCCACCGATGATTTTGAGGATGTCGGACACAGTTCTACTGCAAAAGCTATGCTAGATGAGTACTATGTGGGTGATATTGACACAGCTACTGTCCCTGTTAAAGCTAAGTTTGTTGCTCCTACTTCCAAGAATGCTGAGGCTACTCAGGATAAGAGCTCCGATTTTTTCATTAAGCTCCTTCAGTTCCTTGTTCCTCTTCTTATCTTAGGCTTGGCTTTTGGCATCCGGTATTACACTAAGACCAAGACTCCTTCTTCTTGAAGAATTTGAATTGGGGCATAAGTGATTACTTCCTTCGGGTTAAAACTCTCTTTGTCTATCTATCTCTGTCTGTCTGTCTTGTAAGACATCATTATATTCTCTTTCGCAATCAACTGAGAGTCCTTTGATTTTTAAGTCGTCTACCTTTGTTGTCTTATATCAATATCATCAAATCCATTTACAAGGTCTTGAACTCAATAATTGAAAATCTCACTCACTCATTCACACACTGATCTCAAAGTCTTGTTGTCTTTGCAATCACTTAAAAAAAGCAGCAACAGGTAAGAGAAAATGATAAAAGCTGAGCTAATCTGTGCTTGCGCAAGTTCGCTCCATCACCTTTGAATCTGTTCTGAAAGACTGCTTTGATGGAGAGCTTGATCCTCTTGAAGAACTATGCCCAAAGAAGCTAAGTTTTCCCATTTTCTTTGAGAAACTGCTCATGAATTTGCGTGAATGCGACCTCTGCATATCTCTCTTCATGCAGATATGTTCTTTCTCTAGGTCGTTGAGTCTCATTCTCAACCTTGTTAACTCGAGCTTCAGCTCCCGGTTTTCTCTCCTCAGAGAGGCATAGTTGTCTTTGGGCGACATTGCTGCACTAAGAGCTCCACTATTGATTCTCCATGACTGTTGTTGCTGCTGTTTTGGCTTTGGCTCTTCGTCTGAGTAAGACGAGCACAAGGAGCCTCGAAGCTTCAGTTGCTCAAAATAGAGAACTTGAACTATCGACTGCAGAGGAAGCCGCTCGTTTTGTGCTGCATGTGCTCCAGCCTCTTGTGAGAGCTTCTGGAAGTCGATAAGTTTCGACAGCTTCTTCTTGTCTGAATCTGATAACCCTTGATGTGCCTGAGAGCATAAAACTAACATAATTATATTGTACAAACAAGAAAAGTGAATATTTCTAATAGAAAAGTTACCTTAAGATAGAGATCAATGGCGCGGTATAAGCCATCATGAAGAGTACGAGCATGAGGGGGTAAGGCTTCTGCGATGAGCAAGAACTTAGAAAGGTCAAGGTTAGCATCGGGAGCAATCTCAGCAAGATAACTGTCTACAAGCTTTGCAACTTTAAACATAACCGTTTGTGAAGGCGAATGTGGACTATCGCATTCAAACACAGACTCTTCATCCTCACTATCATCTTCTCCTTGCTGCGAGAAATTTACCAAGATTCTGTGAACCGTGTCTATGTCAAACAAAGTGTCTCCTGCGTGACGAAAAGACGGGATCAAGAGATCGTCTAAAGTTGCCATATCGAGCTGAGAACCGATCCTTCTCTCTAGGTCAAGCCTGCAGGAAAGTGAAGTATCAAGAATCACTGCTCTTCTCAGTAACCCAAAGAGGAAACTGATTGGAACCACAAGGTTTTCGACAGGCAAAAGCGTAACAATTGTCTCAACAATGGTTTGTTCATGTTCAGATCTCTTTGTCAGTTCTCCCTCAGCGTAACTAACCAAAGAAGCTCCTATACTCTCTGGACGCACGCCACGACACTTCATCGCATTCAACACTCTCTGGTACAAATCAATCCTAAGAACCGAAAGATCTTCGATCCACCAATCTCCTCCGTCGCCACTAGTGTTCTTTACTTGCCTGCTCATATGAAGCCTCCCTGAGCTACTATACTCCAACCGTGAAAAACTCGAAGCAATCTGCTCAGCGCAGGCCTTGGAGGCAATGGCATCAATGCATCTACCTATGATATTGAGTTCGTCTGCAAGAGGGAGAAGATTCTCGGATTGTTTCAGAACTTGAACACACATCTCAAGGTTCTTGCATACAATGCTATCAAGATACTCCTCTGTTCTTGAAGCCAAGTTGTCTTTGGAATACTCTTCCGTCATCTCGAGGTAATCAGAGACGCAAAAGAGCTGAGCAACGTTCGAAGAAGTGATCTCGAAGTTGATCCCATAACAGAATTTGGCTGCTAGTTCGAACGTCTCTGCTCCTCCTGGTAGATTAAGAAGCTCCACTTTGGAGATATCTGAATCTCTATGTTCTGCAACTATTCTCCGGATCCTTCCACTTCTAGAGACTAAAGGGAACTGGAGAAATGGAGAATCAAAACATTGGTTCAATAACGGTTTACTTAAGAAAGAAACAAAGGTTGTGTTCTTCTAAGTATGAATATACCTTATGCAGAGGAAAGTTTCCTCCATTAACTTCTATAGTTATATCACTTGGAACGTCTCGAAAGATCCTGAGAAGTTACAGGAAAGAACATCATTAGCAAGATTGAGACAGAGCCATTGAAAATTAAGACACTAGTTGTCTTGTTCAGAGAAACATAAAAAGTGTTTCAATTAGTTACAGAACTCATCAAGAGAACAAAGAGGACAGAACATACCATTCACTACAGCTTTGTCGGGAAGATTTAGCAAGAGAGAGTTTCTGGTGATGATGGAGATGTTGATGATGCTGTAACAGAAGATGCTGATGATGATGCTTGTCCATGAAGCAGTATTATGTTCAAGAAACCAGAGAGAGAAGAAGATGGAGATGGATTAGTTTGGTGATGGTAGTTAAGTTCTTGTTTTCTTTCTCAGGAAATTTCCAAAACCAGAGAGAGAGAGAGAGAGAGAGTGATGATGATGATGGATATGGTAATGGGAGTGTTGAATGAGCATTAATCATAGTATTTGGCAAAATCCAAAGTTTTTGTCTTTGTCTTTGTGTTGCTGGGTCCCTTGACTCACTTCTTGTGTCTCTCCAAATATTTCTCCTTTACTTTTTTCCCTCTTTTGAAATTTCAAGATCAAACCTTTTTCAATCAACATTGTCAAACGTGAATTTAGCCACCGTTTCCTCCTTTGGATTAACAAAAGATTCTCTACAAAGTTGGGAGGAGAAAATAATGAATCAAAGATTTAAAGAAGTTAACAATGGTAATTAGCTAGTGAAGGTAAGTGGGTAAGTTTAATAAGAGATGACAAAAGAAAAAAAGTAAAAAGGTGAAGAGGCTTGAATCCAAAGGTAAAATGATTTGAGAGTGGGAAAAGTTAAAGCGGGAACAAAAAGGAGCGTTGATTTTGGAAATTTTATTTACAATCCTAAATCCTCTTTTTTGGTTTGCTTTTGTCTCTTTGTCATCATTTTTTATAATCTTTGTATTTTTTGTCTTAGCTCTTAGGGGTAGAAAGCATAGAATTCCCTTTCCAAACACACACTAGTTCTACTTTTCCATTTTACATTTGTTTATGGTATATAATTATATATGTTGGGGATGGGTTTTAGAATTCTATTATAGGGTTGGAATTTTTTCGACGGTTGTGAACTCAGGGAACTTGTGAAGGATGGATTCGGCCGTTGGAGAGCTAACCAAAAAATAAATTCTTAGTTAGTCGAGTCGATAGGACTTTTTTCGGGTTATGTCATGGTGCCACCTTTCTAAAAGATAGGAATGGTCAAGATGGTGGATACAAATAATGAATCATCCCTTATTTATTTATATCAACATAAAGTTAAAGTCATAAAACTCTTCTTAAATGATCAATTGATCATAAATCGTAAAGAAATATTTCTTTTGATAACCTTGAATGATCTGGATCAGCATTGAACAAAAGATACGTCATTAGAATTTGGCTCAACGTACGTCAACCAACTTAAGCCGTCCGAGTTTCTACTAATTCCAGAAATGACAGAAAACTTATTTCATTGTATTTTAAAGTAATCCGAAGAGAGAGATCTTATTCGACTTACTTTGGAAGGACTTTACAATACAACCACCCGACAATACATACAGTCACACACAGATTATACTTTTCAAAATACATATATTATTTTTTTGTTTATTCATAGTCCCTCTAAGAAGCCGGACGTGAAGGGATGTCTCCACTAGCTAGTTAGCAGGCTGAGATTTCGTTCGTTAACGGAATTAACCAGACAAATCATTCCACCAACTATGAACGGCTATGCACCCTTATTTAGGCTCCAACTACCATTAGGCTACAAATAAGTTGGGCAGATTCATTAATTTAATTTTATGAAAAATGCCTTACTTACTATTAAAGTCACACTCGGCCATCTAAAATAGTAACGATATATTTATTTGAGATCAGATTTTGTAGAGTTTGTTAGCTGGGGGTTGTGTTGCGTTTTGCGTGAGATTTCGATTAGTGTTATTTGCTTGAACCAAGTAGGGCCCGAGTCACGTTCAACGTTACTTCATTCACGTTCACGTACTTAATAAGTCGATGTGTGTCCATACATATACCGACGTAGTGGAAACTTCTAAAGATAGACTTTTCCATTGAAAAATATAAATAGTGTAGTAATTCGTTTAGTTTAACCAAAACATAATAATAACAAATTTATTAATAAACTAATTCGACAAGATTATCTCAAACTTCACTCCACTTTCATCTCTAAATTCTATCTAAAAAAAAATAAACTTTTCCAAATTGGAGATCTCTATTTTTTTCCTATATATTTGGAGATTTTCAATTTATTTCTCAAATTTAGAGTTAAACCTTGTTATTTGCAAATCAATCTTTTAAATTTAATATTAGAATTGTTCTTTAATATATGTATATGACTATGGATAAACAGATATCTATGTCTTATGTTTTATAATAATTAATGAATGTTGTGTTTGTAATTTTGTTGTATAAGAAAATTGAAATAAAAATAAGAGAATTTGTTAGAATGCCCTTTTTGAGATATCTTTTTTCAAAAATACCCTCTTTGAATATTTTTTATTTTTGCTCTCTTTTACACAACTACAATATGTTAAATTAATTTTTATTTTTTTTAGGTTTAGGTTCTTTATTTTACATTTAGGTTATAGTTTTAAGAAGATAGAGTTTGGTATTTGGAATTTACGATTTAGAATTTAGTCATTTTGTATATTAAAAAGGGTATTTTTGAAAATAGACAATATGAAAGGGTATTTTTGAAAAGTGACATAAAAATAAGTATTTCTGAAAATTCCCCTAAAAATAATATGATAAATTATTGTTTATATCTTAAATATTATATTTGGGTGAAATCTATAATTTTAATAAATAGAGGGTCACTATAAAAACTTATAATTAAAAAAATATTTGAAATATTTGTTTTAGCTTAGAAAATAGAGAAATAAGTTGGAAAAAGTCAAACTCTTCTCCTTCAGTTACCAATCTTAAAGTTTCTTTCTAATTAATATGTGGTTAATTAAAAAAAAGTCAAACTCTAAAATAGAATGAAAAATGAAGAAATGTGTTGGAGATGCTTGTAATATAAAAATCTTTGAATAAACGACAAGTTTTCTTAACGTAATGTTGAAACCAGGAAATAGAGAATTCACTTCTCAGAAAAAAAAAACAAAAACAAAAGCAAAAATTAATGAATTTTTAAAATAAAATAGAGAATTTGTTATAAATGTTCTTTTTTTGATACTCTTTTCAAAAATACCATCTTTTAACATTTTCATTTTTACTCTTTTTTTACACAATAATAATATGTTAAATTAATTTTTAGAATTTTTTTAGGTTTGAGTTCTCTATTTTACATTTAGGGTATAATTTTTAGAAGGTAGGATTTAATATTTAGGATATAAAGTTTAGATTTTTGTTATTTTATATATTATAAATAGATATTTTTGAAAATATACACCAGTATTTTTGAAAAGCGACATAGGAAAAAGAGTATTTTTAAAAATTCACAAATAAAATATATAAGATGATGGGTGGGTCTAAAGAAGATTAATTATAAAAAATGTAATTAATAATATCAAAAGCTGAGGATGCGGAGATGATTCTGTGAAATTATGTCTTCTCCACCTCCATTATTACCTTTCAATTTTGATTAGGGCTTTTAGGTACAAACAAAAGCATTGTCTTTTTTTTAGTATCTATCTTTAACACAATAAAATGTGCTTTTTAGTCGACCAAGTCAAATCTTTCTTCAGTCCACTCACTCGTTTATTTTTTTATTTTGGCAAGTCGGCACTACCAATATCCAATGTTGTGTTTTGTTCTATGTGTGTTATTTTGAATCCCTTCTATGATTGCTTCTAATTAGCTAAACATCAAAATTGAGCATAAATCACTTATACTGACCGGGTCCAAAACTCTTCTCCTCCCGTACAAAAACACATTGTAAATGTAAACAAACAATCGAAGCCTTGTTCTAAAAAAATATTGTTTTTAAGAGTTCGTTAGATCATAAAGAAAAATTAACTTAATGGTAAGTTGGTAACAATGGGTGTGCGTTTTATTAGGTTTGGGCATAAAAACCGTATCCGAAAAACCGGGTTTGGGTTGGGTACAAGTTTACCTATAAAATTTTATTGGGTTCTATTTTCTAATACTCGTGGTTTCGGATTAAGATATCCGTTTGAGTACCCATTAAACCCGAACATATAAACATATTTCTAATATTTATCATTAATATAATGCAATTACCCCAAAATTATGATTATAATTTTGAATATTTCATTTAGTTTGATACCTAAATATCAAAAATAATAAAAATATCTTAAATATTTTGTCACATAAGTCAAAATTTAACTAAATTTATTTAAATTTAATTAATTTTAATTATATTTTTTTGGGTACCTGATAGTTCGGGTACTAATCGGGTTCTAAAATTTGTAACCCAAACCGACCCAAACTCGATAGTACCCAAATCGAACCGAACCCATATATCTAAAACTATCCAATAGATTCTATTTTTCTAAACCCGTTTATCCGAACCCAAACGGGTTACCCGAATGCCCAGCCCTAGGTTTTACTTCAGCAATATACAATCCCCTATTTTTTACTTCTGTTACCATTCTATGATCATGAATTTAAATGTGTTATGAAATTAAGTTACTTTTTCATGATTTTTTAGTTTTATATTATAAAGTTGAACGCCACGTTTCAACGTTTTCATATAAGTTAAAACTTTAAAAGTATAAAATCTGTTTAAGATATAATCTGTTTTAGAAATTGCTAGGCGCTAGTCGGGCGGTCGGAGTGGGTCTAGCGCCTAGCGAGAAAATAGGAGATTAAATGGGGATTAATCGGGGACTAGTTTTTGAGTTATTTTATTAAATTAATAGTAAATTAAAAATATATATTACTAAATATATGTATAATTATGTTTATGTAAAAAGAAAAATATCAAATAAAATATAAAGCTATAGTATTATCTTTAAAATTACAGTAAAATATAGTATTAGCTATATGTATTAATTAAAAGTTTGTACATTAGTTATTGTAAAACATCATACACTCTTAATTTAAATGTCTAAATAACAAAAATATATAGATTTGATTTATATATGACTCCAAAAATAATCGGTATATACAAAATTATGTGGGAATTAATCGGATTAAACGGTATAATCGGATAATCGATACTAGGCAGAGATTAATCATTAATCGAGGCAGAGAAGGTGAGCATAGCGATTTTATGGAGCGTAATCAGTGATAGGCTGAGATTTTTGTGGGAATTCTTGTTTCCTCCCGGAGATGATGGAAATGTGAAAGAAAATTATTATCATAAGGCCATAAGCAACATGAGTGAACCACTGGTAGGTAGGTACGTGGATGTGTGATGTTCTTTGGTTTAGATATTGCAACGGAATGGTGTAACTTTTTCTTCATAGATTTACCTGGTAATTAATTTCGGAATCATGATGTAACAGAAAAGAGAAAATACAAAGAATGTTTTGCAAAGAAAACAAAAGGGGAAATGCAAAAGTCAACTTATGAAAGATAATCAAACAATATAAGCAAAGGACATCCAACATCTGCATTTAGATTTGGTTTGATTTGGAATATTGGGTATTCGGAGTTTCAATTCCGGTAAAGCTTGAAATTAAAAAGTTAGATATCTTAAACAGAGGCAAATCCAATTTAACGTATATTTTTTTTAGAACATAGATATATATATATATATATAAAATTTTCCAAATATGTTTTGGTATTTTTGAAAAATAAAACTCCTTTTGTTTTATAAGGAGTGGTATTCTAGAGATTTTTATTGTTTAACAAAAATATCATTCTACATTTTTAACATGTAATAATTAAATTTCATAATTTACCTTTAAGGCAAAGCTCACATATATATGTTATGATAGTATCATTTTGATAAATATGTTCCTATAGAAAAACTTTTTAAAACAACAAAAAAAGAATTAGTTGTTAAAACAACTTCAAGTGGAGGAGGAGATACAAAAGCACAAGATGTTGAGGATTACATTGGAGCGAGATGTTGTCCTATGGAAAAAGAGGAATAATGCCTATTGCAGAAAGTTTACGACTCAGAGCATCTCCAACCTCTCTCTTTATTTGTTTTTATATATAGAAAAAAATATAGCAATATCTATTTTGGAGGCAGATTTGTTCCAACACACCTCAATTCGCACATCTAAAATAGAGATTGCTATATTTTTGCTCTATATATAGAGGAAAAAAAAATAGAGTTTCTTTATATATAGAGGAAAAAATAGCAATCTCTATTTTATAGGTGAGAATAGAGATGAGTTGGAGTAAAACTCAACTATATTATAAAGTTTCTCTATTTTAGAGATAAAAATAGGGAAATCCATTGGAGATGGTCTAAGGATACTTGGTCTTTCATTTGGGTTGCTAAACGAGTCATGGATGATTACAAAGCGATCTGGTACCCCTATGCTACTTGGAAATTTACTTTTATCACTTGGTTGGTGGTTAAAAACAAACTTTCAACAGGAAACAAGGTGCAAAAATGGACTTCAAATATTAACCCGAGCTGCACTTTCTGTAATCATCCCATGGAAACTAGTGAACATCTGTTCTTTCAATGTTTTTCACGTAAGGTGTGGGAGCTAGCAAGGGTGCTTCTCTTGAACAAATACACTGTATCTAGCGAGAGATTGTGGCATTGTTTGGAGGTAATGGGCTTGACAAGACAACAAAGTTTCTCATTAGCTATACTTTTCAGAATACATTACATTCTATTTGGAGGGAGAAGAATGACAGGCTTCATGGAGAGCAACCTTCTACGGTGGAAAAGGTTGTCAAGTTTATCGACAAAGATGTTCATAGCCGGTTCAACACAATCGGGAATGGAGATGATGCTACCATTCAAATTTGGTTTGCCACCAGATTTTATTAAGTTATTGTTTTTCTAACTTGGTGCTAGAATTATTTAAGAAGCGTTTTTCTTTGGCAATGTAAAAACGTTTTTTTAATATAATTTAATATTAATTTTTTTATAAAAATAAAAGTTTATACAACAACACTTATGTTTTGTTTTTGTTTTTTGAATTACATTGTTTTATCTTTTTTTTTTCTTTTCCAGATCCATTATCTAGAAATCTTCATGTGTACAAATACAATGGATTCGTATATTCAAATATCTTGTCAATACCAGACCTTTAAAAAAAAAATACATGAAAAAAAGAGAGACAATAAACATGAAACGAAAGGAGATCCTTTATGAAGGCATTCATAATATGCATGGTTGCACGCGATGTGATTGCTTCGTGCATTTAACGCTTTGATTGTCATCATTAATTGCTTTGGTCTCCTTTTCCAATAGAAGTCCTTTTCTTCTTGTTGTGTGTTTGTGTTGAACATACATACCAAACAAGCATCCAATGTGGCAATGCAAACACATGAATATTGAAGTTTATATCCTATGAAGCTCTCAGGTGGACCGGTCTCATTCTCCCAAGCTCTTAATCTAGCCCAACCCAATTTCACTTTCTTTGACCTAACTTGGTCTAGTCCAATTAAAGTCGACAAGTTCAATTATTTTCTTTAAGCAGAACAGAGTTTTGAAAATTGGAAACATATATAGTGCAAAAATATATATGAGCTAGTATTTTATTTTTAGGTTTTGGCTTCTAGAAATCTATTACACTATTAAAAAGGATAATTTATTTTTTAATAAAACATTTATCATTATATATTACTTGATATCATTAGAAAATAATAGCTAAAGATAATACATTTTTGACAAAAAAGTTAAAGATAATACATTAATAAAATAATGAATTGTCTTTCAGACTAAGTTAAAAACCAATAGTATCAAGTCTTTAATCTAACCGAAGGCATTACCAATTTTCAACCATAAAATAAAATATTTTCAATTGATTCATTGTCTAAAAGCAATTATTTTTAATCTCTAGGCATCTTATATTAAAATAGATTTGTAAACTGTTTTTATTTTTTGGGTGCACAAAAAAGGTAAGTGTAAGATATGTTTGAATGTTATTGATTTGAAATATATGTAAATTTAAAATACATAGAAGAATAACTCAGATTAATAAAAAAAATGTCTCATAATTCACTCTATATAATTTAACAATTTTCTTTAGTTATTTTCTGAATATTCTCAATTAATATTATACATTACAAGGATTTTTTTGCCTTCC
>NC_025702.1:8471583-8472345 GCF_000633955.1 Camelina sativa | reverse complement strand
TTATTTTATTGGATTATTATTGGATATTGATTGGTTTTTGGTTATTCCGCTGTCATGTAGGAACAAGGTTCAAGTCTACCGGTCTGTTAGGATGCCTCAGCTGCATACATCGCTGCACTTCCCTATTTTTATGCGGGGCTTAGCAAAAAAGGATTAGGCGCTGTTGGTTGTGATTGTGGTTAGGTGGCTAGTGGGTATGGGACCACTAGTTGTTAGTTTTTTTATTATATTATATTATTATTTATTATTTATTATTACTTTTAAAAAGGTCGGTCCTTTCATTTTGGTATCAAAGCCCTTACGGTTCTAGGTTTGGGTTCACTAGGTTTTTGTTGTAGATGTTTGGGATTGCATGTCTTGATTGATCATGTGAGTTAGTCAATTGTGTGTTGCATGGAGTCCTAGAACATCCTCTTCGAGCCGATTGTGTGATTCCACGGTGAGTTTATGTTTCTGTGTTAAATAGTAATTGTTTGCTTAGCCTTCTGTTCATGGTAGTGCAAAGATGGTTAGAGATGAGGCTGTGGCTGGTCGAGGTCGTGGACGCAGACGTGGTCGTGGGCGCGGACGTGGTCGTGGTAGGGGCAGAGTCCCAGTGGTTAGTGAGACCGAGGACCAGAGTGTGACGGCTGAGGGTGTTGGCGAGTCGCAGGGTGTTCCGGGGGATTCCGTGAGTGTGGCAGGAGGGGGCGGTGTTGACGCTCCAGTGGCCGGTGATGCTAAGGTCCCGGGTGTGGGAGTCCCAGCGGGTGGAGTCCCTGG
>NC_025702.1:8465531-8468960 GCF_000633955.1 Camelina sativa | reverse complement strand
GAAATAGCAAGGTTCCAACATCCTACAATGCTCTATCAACTCAATACTAGCAACCTAACAATAGCTAGACCACAATCAATCAAGCCTCTAGAACATCCTCCTCCTCATCGCCTTTGATCCCACGATCACACTTTTCCTTTACCTGCACACCACAAACAACAATTGAGATGCGTAAGTATTATCACAAATACTTAGTGAGGCCGTCCTCCCATCTACTAGGTTATACACACAAGCATATGAGACCCTCATGTTTAAGCAAAAAAAACAACACACAACAATACATCAAACCAGGAAAAACAAGTCTCGGATGAGACCAGTGTCGACCGATGCTACAAGTGAAGCGCCGATCAATGCCACAAAAACGGGTGCCGACCGATACTGAAGGGTGTCGATCGATGCTCCACCCAAGAGGTGTCGACCGATGCCCCTCAAAACGGTGTCCATCGATGCCAAAACTGCAGACGCGAACTGCACGAACACGAACGTCGAATCCCAATTCCAATCATCCCGATTTCGTCCCCAAACTCACCCAATTGCCACACAAACCTATGGGAAACTCAAGAACAACACACCCAAGCAAGCAAACACCACAAAAAGACAAAGAACAGCCAAAACAAAAGAGATCTCATGCTTAGATCAACCATGGTCAAGCACTCACCTCAAAAACAAGAAGATTGGTTTGAGAAATGATGGAATCAACACCTCCAGAAGCTTCTCCTTCGTTCCCAACAACAGCTATCACTTCTACAGCCTCAGATCTCTCCAAAATCTCCAAGAACAAGCCTAGAAAATCACAAAAAACGTTTTTCTCTCTTTTCTCTCTTTTTCTCACTTAACGGCGACCAAAAATGAGACTTCCCAAAACCCTTACTTCGTTTCTAGCCCTTAAAACCACGATTAGGGATTTAACCGAACCAAACCGAACCAAACAGCAATTAAAACGAACCCGACCAAACCGGAACACATGGTGTCGATCGATGCACCAAGGGTGTCGATCGACACCCACACCAAAATTACAAAAATTGGTTCGCGGATGTTACAATTCTCCCCCACCAATAAGGATTCGGCCTCGAATCCAGCAACACCGTCCATCCGTCAAGGACCTCCGTGCCACCGTCATCACGGCCCGCACGTCCTCCGACCGAACTAATCACCGTCAGCCAAGGTTTCCCGTGCACTGTCGCAACAGCCTGCACACCTCCGACTGAACCATGAGGTCTCCCTCTAGCCAATACACTCGCATCAAAGACACTATTTGCTCACAACTTAGTGCTTCCCCCGTCAGTGGTCGCAACCAACGAATCATGCCGGCTCGTTGTCAGGCCAACCGCCTTAAGCTACGGCATCGAGGAAGTCACTCACACACACTCCCCCGCTCTCGGGTTGCAACCCTCGAGACATACCGGCTCAGTGCTGAGCCTCAACTCACAGCTACGGTATCCAGGGAGTCTCAAATATCCCGCTCTTGGGCCGTCACCCTCGAGCACGCTCTCGGATCGTCATCCGAGGCATCATACCACTCCCACTCTCTGGTCACAAAGTCTATCGAGCTATCGGTATCACATGAGTTGGGCCCACACGGCCTTGAGCAAAAGCAAATCTGATGCCATCGAGTATCTCCCGGCTAGATCTACCTCAACACTTCCCACAAAAATTCCCTTTTAGAAACTTTCTAATTCTGGAAACTTTACTTTTGTGGAAACTTTCTATTTATGGAAACTTCCAAAAATAGAAACCCGAGTTATTTCTCTTTTCCCATGACAACAACAGTCAACACAAAGAAAAATACTCAACTTATTAATCCCAAAAATGTCATAATCGTTACAACCTCAACGAAAATACAATAGAAAAAATAAGATACAACAATCCAATTCATCAACCTGCATCCCGAGCACCACCTCATCTTGGTACTTAGTCGCACAACCAACCACCCCTAAGCGACCAAGTATCAAGAGAGATGGGCTGGAATACTCCATACCCGCTCCAGCCACGGACTACAACTCGGACCCGGCTAGACAAGCTCAAGTCGCGGCCTGCTTCTCGAACCACTTCTTAAACCTTGCCTTCATCCTCGCCTCGGGCTCCCAAGTCTGCTCCTCTACTCCATCACAGTCCCACAGGACTCTCATCAAAGGAATCTTCCTCTTCCGAAGTTCCTAGACTCTCCTCCCAAGTACCCTCAAAGGTCTCGCCTCCAACGTCAAGTTGGGCTGAAGATCCTCAGGAATCTTAGGCAACAACCGATCACCCTCGTGAAGACAATTCCTCAGCATCAACACATGAAATACGTTGTGGAACGCACGCATAACCTCAGGCAACTCCAGCCGGTATGCCACTGGCCCCACCCGCTCAACCACTCTGAACGGACCCATGTACCTCGGACTCAACTTAGTCTCTGTCAATGACCTGTTCGGACCCCGCAACATGGCCATCTTGAGATACACTCTATCACCAACCTGAAACTCAAGATCCTTTCTCCTCCTATCAGCATAGCTCTTCTGCCGATCCTGAGCCTCCTTCATGTTCAGCCTCAGAACCCGGATCTTCTCTGAGGTCTCCTGAACAAAATCTGCACCATATATGCTCCTCTCCCCCACCTGAGTCCAACATAATGGTGTACGACACGGCCTCCCATACAAAGCCTCATAAGGAGCCATCCCAATACTAGCCTGGTAGCTGTTGTTATAAGCAAACTCCACCAAGCTCAAATGATCTGCCCAATGACCACCCAGTCCAACACGCACATCCTCAGTAAATCCTCCAGAATTTGGATCGTCCTCTCTGACTGACCGTCCGTCTGAGGATGGTAGGCTGTACTCATATGCACCTTTGTGCCCATATCTGCCTGAAACTCCCTCCAGAACACCGAGGTGAACTTGGAATCCCTATCAGACACAATACTAGCAGGCACACCATGCAATCTAACTATCTCCCTCACATACTTCTTGGCCAAAACCGCTGCTCCATCAGTTTTCTTGATGGCCAGAAAATGCGCAGACTTAGTCAAACGGTCCACAATGACCCAAATCGCATCAAACGTCCTCGACACAGGCAAACCCACCACGAAGTCCATCGTGATAAAATCCCACTTCCACTCTGGAATGGGCAAACTCTGTAATAATCCACCAGGAACCTGATGCTCCGCCTTCACTAATTGGCAAGTGTCACACTTTGCCACCCAGTCAGCTACGTCCTTCTTCATCCCGACCCAGTGATAATACCGCTTGAGGTCACGGTACATCTTAGTCGTCCCTGGATGAATAGAGAACTTGCTCGAATGAGCCTCCCTCAGTATCTCCTGCCTCAACTCCTCACCCTTGGACACACAAACTCGACCATGCACAAGGATAGTACCATTAGCAGAAACCTGATACTCTGAACCCGCAGCTCTAGAGGCATTCACCAGCCCCTCATCGCTCTCCTGAGCTA
>NC_025702.1:8463139-8464543 GCF_000633955.1 Camelina sativa | reverse complement strand
AACCATGGTCAAGCACTCACCTCAAAAACAAGAAGATTGGTTTGAGAAACGATGGAATCAACACCTCCAGAAGCTTCTCCTTTGTTCCCAGCAACAGCTATCACTTCTACAGCCTCAGATCTCTCCAAAATCTCCAAGAACAAGCCCAGAAAATCACAAAAAATGTTTTTCTCTCTTTTCTCTCTTTTTCTCACTTAATGGCGACCAAAAATGAGACTTCCCAAAACCCTTACTTTGTTTTTAGCCCTTAAAACCACGATTAGGGATTTAATTGAACCAAACCGAACCAAACAGCAATTAAAACGAACCCGACCAAACCGGAACACATGGTGTCGATCGATGCACCAAGGGTGTCGATCGACACCCACACCAAAATTACAAAAATTGGTTCGCGGATGTTACAAGGTGCTACGGGTTTACACGACAGCTGAGACTGGTGGAACTAGTGCTGGGGCGATCACATATATATTTTCTGGTACTTAAACTTTGTGAATTTTAGTAGGTTCATATTGTATATGTTTCCTGTGATAAAGTGTTAGGTTCTCAGCACATGAGGTTTGTGTAGGGACCTTGTTGGTGGGCGGGTTTAAGTCCCATGTTATGTTTGATTCTGGAGCTTCGCATAGCTTCATTACTCCAGAGTGTGCAGAGTGTGCGGGGATCAGCGGGGATCCTGGAGAGCGTGCAGGAGTTGTCAGAGTTGCGGGAGGCGAGTTCCTGAGAGTGATTGGTCGGGCTAGAGAAATTGATGTTCAGATCGCAGGAGAGTCGTGGCCAGCAGATTTGCTTATCAGTCCAGTGGAGCTGTATGATGTTATTCTCGGGATGGATTGGTTGCATCGGCATANATCACACTTTTCCTTTACCTGCACACCACAAACAACAATTGAGATGCGTAAGTATTATCACAAATACTTAGTGAGGCCGTCCTCCCATCTACTAGGTTATACACACAAGCATATGAGACCCTCATGTTTAAGCAAAAAAAACAACACACAACAATACATCAAACCAGGAAAAACAAGTCTCGGATGAGACCAGTGTCGACCGATGCTACAAGTGAAGCGCCGATCGATGCCACAAAAACGGGTGCCGACCGATACTGAAGGGTGTCGATCGATGCTCCACCAAAGAGGTGTCGACCGATGCCCCTCAAAATGGTGTCCATCGATGCCAAAACTGCAGACGCGAACTGCACGAACACGAACGTCGAATCCCAATTCCAATCATCCCGATTTCGTCCCCAAACTCACCCAATTGCCACACAAACCTATGGGAAACTCAAGAGCAACACACCCAAGCAAGCAAACACCACAAAAAGACAAAGAACAGCCAAAACAAAAGAGATCTCATGCTTAGATCAACCATGGTCAAGCACTCACCTCAAAAACAAGAAGATTGGTT
>NC_025702.1:8458793-8461697 GCF_000633955.1 Camelina sativa | reverse complement strand
ACTATCTTGGTGCACGGTCGGGTTTGTGTGCCCAAGGATGAGGAGTTGAGGCAGGAGATTCTGAGAGACGCTCATGCGAGCAAGTTATTCATTCATCCTGGAGCGACTCAGATGTACCATGACCTCAAGAGGTACAATCATTGGGTCGGGATGAAGAAGGATGTGGCTAGTTGGGTTTCGAGGTGCGTGTGTGTCAGCTAGTGAAGGCTGAGCATCAGGTTCCTGGCGGTTTACTGAAGAGTTTACCCATTCCTGAGTGGAAGTGGGATATGATCACTATGGATTTTGTGGTAGGATTGCCAGTGTCACAGAATTTTGATGTTATTTGGGTCATTGTGGACTGGTTGACTAAGTCAGCACATTTTCTGGCCATTAAGAAGACTGATGGAGCAGCGGTCTTGGCTAAGAAGTATGTGAGGGAGATAGTCAGGTTGCATGGGGTGCCAGCGAGCATTGTGTCTGATAGGGATTCCAAGTTCACTTCGGTGTTCTGGAAGGCGTTTCAGGCAGAGATGGGCACTAAGGTGCATATGAGTACAGCTTATCATCCCCAGACTGATGGACAGTCAGAGAGGACGATCCAGACGCTGGAGGATTTGCTGAGGATGTGTGTGTTGGATTGGGGTGGCCATTGGGCAGATCACCTGAACCTGGTAGAGTTTGCTTACAACAACAGTTATCAGGCGAGTATTAAGATGGCTCCTTATGAGGCTTTGTATGGGAGGCCATGTCGTACACCATTATGCTGGACTCAGGTGGGGGAGAGGAGCATGTTTGGTGCTAGTTTTGTTCAGGAGACCTCAGAGAAGATTCGGGTTCTCAAGCTGAACATGAAGGAGGCTCAGGATAGGCAGAGGAGTTATGCAGATAGGAGGAGGAGAGATCTTGAGTTTCAGGTAGGAGACAGAGTGTACCTCAAGATGGCCATGTTGCGGGGTCCGAACAGGTCATTGTCAGAGACTAAGTTGAGTCCGAGGTATATGGGTCCATTCAGAGTGATTGAGCGGGTTGGACCAGTGGCATATAGATTGGAGTTACCTGAGGTGATGCGTGCATTCCATAAGGTTTTCCATGTGTCTATGTTGCGGAAGTGTCTCCGTGAGGGAGAGGAGGTGTTGGCTAAGATTCCTGAGGATCTTCAGCCTAACATGACTTTGGAGGCGAGACCAGTGAGGGTTCTCGAGAGGAGGATCAAGGAACTTCGGAAGAAGAAGATTCCTTTGATGAGAGTCCTGTGGGACTGTGATGGTGTTGAGGAACAGACTTGGGAGCCTGAGGCAAAAATGAAGGCAAGGTTCAAGAAGTGGTATGAGAAGCAAGCCGCGACTTGAGCTTGTTTAGCCTTGTCCCATCTGTAATCCGTGGCTGGAGCGGGAATGGAGTATTCCAGCCCATCTCTCTTGTTACTCGGTCGCTTGGGGTGGTTGGTTGTGCGACTCAGTAACAAGATGAGGTGGTGTTGGGGTACAAAGTTTCCGTGAGGCGGGGTTGTGAAGGAAAGTTTCCTGAAGGAGAAGTTTCCAAAAGTGGAAAGTTTCCAAAAATGGAAAGTGCTAAATATGGAAAGTTTTACGGGAGTTGGAATTTGTCCATTTTAGCGGTGGAGAGCCTTGGAGGGGCTTGTGTGTGGCCTTAGTGGCGGACTTTTGAGTCAGTGTGCCCGTGTGTGGCGGTCTTTTTAGACAATGTGTGGTCTTTGTGACGGGCTTTTTAGCCAGAGTGTCTTTGTGACGGTCCTCTTTAGGACATTTGTGTGGCCTTGGTGGCGGTCCTTTTTAGGACATTTGTTTGGCCTTTGTGGCGGGCTGTTTAGCCAGAGTGTCTTTGTGATGGTCCTTCGGGACAGATGGTCTTTGTGACGGTCCTTCGGGACAGATGGTCTTTGTGACAGGCTGTTTAGCCAGAGTGTCTTTATGACGGTCCTTCGGGATAGATGGTCTTTGTGACGGGCTTTTTAGCCAGAGTGTCTTTGTGACGGTCCTCTTTAGGACAATTGTTTGGCCTTGGTGGCGGTCCTCTTTAGGACATTTGTTTGGCCTTGGTGGCGGTCCTCTTTAGGACATTTGTTTGGCCTTGGTGGCGGTCCTCTTTAGGACATTTTGTTTGGCCTTTGTGGCGGCCCTTGTGGCGTGTATATGATCCTTGTGTGGTCGTGAGGTATTCCAGTGAGGGGATATGTGGCTGGCAGGACATTGAGATGTTTTTACGCGAGTCACGGGAAGGAAACCTGGATAGGGATAGGACTCAGACGTGTTCAGAATTGTTTGCTTGCGACTCTTGGGGGACTTAGGTTCTCCTAGTACTGCCATATTCTGAGACTTTGTGGCTTGGAAGTATGGTTGGTATATCGACTTCGGATGACGATCCGGGGGCGCGCTGTTGGGTGGCAACCCGAGAGACGAGTTTGGATTTTCCCTCATATATTATGGCATGCGGGCTTAGGCCCGATGAGGAGCCAACATTTGGCATGCAGACTTAGGTCTGATGAGGAGCCAATAAAAAAAAAACTCAAGGCCTAGGTCTATGAGTAAAGGAAAACCCTTAGTTGCAAGTTTTGTCTCATTCGTGTTTGTGTGGCCGTTTTTGAGAAAAGAGAAAGAGAGAAAAACTGTTCTTGAGTGTTCTTGAGATTTCTTGGAGATTTGGGGCGTTCCTGTAGAGATCTGTAGCTGGGATCGTTGTAGGAGCTTCCTGGGAGCGTGTTCTTGATTGTTTGAGGTTTAGTTTCTTCTGTGGCAAAGGTAAGTGCATGACCATGGCTTATCTAAGCTAGAGGACTCTTTAATCTGTTCGTTGTGTGATGTTAGACTTGTTAGATCGTCGCTATGGACGTTAGGAAGCTTTCTTGTGGCTTGGGATCGAGTTTTATGGTTGTAGGAACGAAGATCCGGCGAGAAGCTTCGG
>NC_025702.1:8441744-8457950 GCF_000633955.1 Camelina sativa | reverse complement strand
TTTGAGGTTTAGATTCTTCTGTGGCAAAGGTAAGTGCATGACCATGGCTTATCTAAGCTAGAGGACTCTTTAATCTCTGTGTTGTGTGATGTTAGACTTGTTAGATCGTTGCTATGGACGTTAGGAAGCTTTCTTGTGGCTTGGGATCGAGTTTTGTGGTTGTAGGAACAAAGATCCGGCGAGAAGCTTCGGGGAAATCACGGTGCTCGACGTTGCGTCGATCGATGCATATCTTGCATCGGTCGATACAGCTTCTGTGTCGATCGATGCTTCCCCATTGGCATCGGTCGATGCATGTGTGGCATCGGTCGATTCTAAGTCATGGTTTGTTATTTTCCATTTGTTGATTACTGTGTGATGGTTATTGATACTCTATTGCTTGTGTGTATAGCCCAGTAGATGGGAAGATTGCCTTACTGAGTGTTTATAAAATATTCATGCATTGCAATATGTGTTTGTGGTGCAGGTAAAGGCAAAGTGTGATCGTGGAATCAAGGCAATGAAGAGGAGGATGTTCTAGTGGTTCGCTTGGTTGTCTGGCTTCTGTTAGGTTGCTAGAGTTGAGTCCTAGAATGTTGCTTAGGATTGCTGGTTCATTGGTTTATGTTGTTTGGAAACATTGGTTAGGATTGGAATTAGTACTGGATATTGTTGATGTTATTGGTTATATTATTTTATTGGATTATTATTGGATATTGATTGGTTTTTGGTTATTCTGCTGTTGGTTGTGATTGTAGTTAGGTGGCTAGTGGGTATGGGACCACTAGTTGTTAGTTTATTTATTATATTATATTATTATTTTTTATTTTTTATTTTTTAAAAAAAGGTCGGTCTTTTCAATATATAATTTTCACCAAAATATATCAAATAAACCTACGCGTAGCGTGGGTTCAAAACCTAGTATTTATATAAAGATGGCATATCAGTAAATGGTATATTATCAAATATTTTAATAGCAATTACAAAAACCGCTATATAAAGTGCTAGACTTTTCGTCGCGGGCGATCTTATAGCATTTCTATTAACGCTGTCGTATTATTAAGATAGCGTTTTTCACTCGCTATTAGTACCTCATTTTCTTGTAGTGATCATTAATTTGGTTCTTATTTGATCTGGATCCCCTATCACATCAATCCAAATTTCTTGGTGAAACCGCTATTATTTCAACCTAACATTCACAAAATAAATGTAAAGAACCGATCTTAGTTTCAGTTATAAATGTTATACCTTCTAATTATATATTACCTATCAAAAAGCAGTACTCTCAACTATGGAGTATGAAACTATTTTTATAATTGTTTTACATATAGATTGATTTGTCATATAGTACTTCCAAATATATTGAATACATTTTACAAACTAATATTTTCAAAATAATTTCAAACTGTATACAAACATAGTTTATATATAAAAAAAATCTGGCACATATATAATATATTTCAGACCTCATAATAAACTTAATTTATGAAATCAATCCCGCACGTACGTGCGAGTCCAAATCTAGTTGATATTTAAAATTATAACTGCAATAGGAAATTCAATATATTCAAGAAAGCACCAAAGCATATAAATGTCATCTCAGCAAGGAAAAACAATCAAAATCAAATAGTAGTAAATCTCATTCCCTAGAGGAATAATTGCACCCTAGCACACTTTTCCAACATTTTATTGCATCCTAGCACACTTGTTGTTCATTAGACACTTTTTCCCTTACTTCCTTCAATTTTATACAATTATACCCCTCAACTCATTCTAACCAAACTATATCTTCTAACCAAAATTGTTAGAGCAAAATAATCTCTTCCTTCCATTTCTAACTAAAATTTTTTGATCCTGTGGCTGTATGACTTACACCTGTCTAAGTCTTACATATATAAAGGTTAAATCTTGTGTGGATAAAGGAGACAGGAAGGAGTAGGGTTTTAGTGGATAAGGGAGACATGGCGGCCCTGGTAAGTTTTATTGACTTAATGTTTTTTTGGTTGTTTTCTGTGTATTCCATCTTTGGTTTTGTTTCTTTTCTGTGGATTGCAATTACATTGAATTAACTGTTCTTGGTTGCAGGTTGGACATTGTATTTTCCTATGCGGTGAGTGGGCTTCTTCGGTGGATGGCGTTTGGAGGTTTGAGGTGGATAAGTTTCTCGTATCGAGGGTCGTTCCCCTCTCCGACAATGTTACATTAGCTGAACTTGAGGATGCTGTAAAACTCGAATTCGCCGTAAGGAAGAAGAAGGCTTGTTTCAGTTTCTCTCCTCCTAACAGCATGCTTTTCACCACGGCTGAGAGAACTCCTCCTGTACTGGTTACTACCAATGTTGGCTTAGACTACTTCAAGCAATTGTTTCGTGAGAACCGTCATTTAAATATGTTTGTCAACTTCCAAGAGTCTACAAACAGAGTTCCAATCACAGATGAGTTAAATACAGGGGATAGAGAGGATTTTGTTTCTGTTCGTGTCATTCCTCTCTCCGCTAAGTCACCTGGTGTAGTTTTGGATCAAGCGATGATGAGTTGTCACCATTACTTAATGCCGTTCTTGGTAGCCAACTGGATTATGTCGTCGCTGGTCTTTCTGAAATGGAGGAAAATTTTAAGATTGGTGTTACTAATAGTAAGAGTGGGAAGCGTGTGTCTGCCGGAACTTCAGCTGGTTGTAGTATCGGTAAAAGTGGGAAGCGTGGTAAGTGTAGTTTTGTTACCAGTAACACTTAAATTGATGTTAATGTTGAACTGGAAGGAACTGTTGGTTCCAAATCAACAATCCCCACAATTCCTACCACCCAGGTTGATCCATCGCTACTGGCTGAGGTTGATGAAATAGAGTCAAAGTATTGGGGAAGAGGTTGTGATGTTGAAGACTGGAATCACAATATTCGCAACGAGGCTGAGGGTAATGTTGAAGATTGTGGTCATAGTTCTGAAGAAGAAGCAGACGCAGAAGAAGAAGAAGGACCAACTCAGGAGATTCTTACTCCTACAGGTTATGATTGAGAATTTTGGGGGAACTTTGTGGGAGATCATTTTGGTCGTGCAAATCCTGTAGAAATTATGTTCACCACCAATGACTGCTTCGACCATAGGGTTCTCGTCAACGGTGGGACATCCTTACCAAAAGATGAGAAATTTGGTATGGATTCTGGTGGGGGTTTCGGTCAGAGTGGTGACCCAGCAGTTAGTGAACCTGTCCAAAGTACTGTGACCGCGTGGACACATAATAGTGGACAGGTACAGATTCCAGCTAAACCAAAAAGGAGGTTAGCTGATGTTGATGACGAGGAGTTTCATATTCCTCCTCTATTTGATGACATAGAATATGAGAGGGATGTGATTCCTGATCTTCACATTGATGACGATGACAAAGGCATATACCAGGGCAAAAAATTCGCCAACAAAGAAGATTGCTAGATAGGTTTAGCCATATATGCAATTAAGAAACAGTTTGATTTTAAACAAACCCGGACGAAGCGAGACTACTTTGTTCTTAAGTGTACTTGTGTGAAATGCGACAGGAGGATTATGGCTAAAGAACTGAGCAATGGATACTATGAGATACGTAAAGCATGTTTGGAACACACATGCCCAGTTGAAGCAAGGTGCAATTACATTAAGAAGGCGACGTCTCGAGTTATTGCTGCTGTCTTCAATGCACAATTTAGCGATCCATCTAAATCACCAGTACCAAAGGACCTGCAGCAATTGGTCCTTGAGGACCTTAAGGTTTCAGCATCATACAGTAAGTGTCGTAGGGCTATGGCAAAAGCTACAGACGATTTGTTTGGCTCTAATGAAGATTTGTATGATCAACTGGCTGAATATTTGCATCTTTTGAAGCTCGCAAATCCCGATACTGTAACAGATATCAAAACAGAAATCGAGGAAGATGGTACTGAAAGGTTCTTATACACGTTTTTGGCGTTTGGTGCATCCATTCAAGGCTTCAGTAAGCTGAGACGTGTTCTTGTTGTGGACGGGACGCATCTAACTGGTAAGTACAAAGGAGTGTTGTTGACAGCAAGTGGCTAAGACGGTAACTTACAAGTATTCCCTCTTGCGTTTGCTGTTGTAGATAGCGAGAATGATGATTCGTGGACTTGGTTCTTTGAGAAACTTGAACGCATAATCGCAGATAGCAATACCCTCACCATCATTTCTGACAGATGTCAGTCCATTTACGTTGCTAAGAATAGGGTTTTTCCACGTGCTCATCATGGCGCTTGTATTGTCCACTTGGCAAGGAATGTGAATGCCAAATTCCACAACAAAGGTCTTGCCAAACTAGTCACTAATGCTGCATATGCCTACACAGTTGGCTCTTTCCGGACGATTTATGGACAAATTAGAGGAAAAAACATCGAATGTGCTAAATGGCTTGATAAAATCGGCACTGCTCATTGGTCACGCGCATATTTTCAGGGGACCGTTACAATCTGATGACTAGCAATATAGCTGAATCGTTGAACAAAGCATTATGGAAGGGTAGGGCGTCACCAATAGTGGAGTTGCTTAAGTTTATTAGGGCTATGTTAACACGCTGGTTCAGTGCAAGGAGGAAAAAGTCTGCTACACACAACGGGGTGGTAACTCCGGAGGTTGATAAACAATTGACAAAAAATATGTCAATCGTAAACGGAAACAAGGTTGCAACTGTGACAAGTTGGAGTTATGAAATTGTGGGGTTGTTCAACGGGAAGCACCATGTCCTTCTGGATTTGAAAAAATGCACTTGCAAACATTACGACCGAGTTAAGATCCCATGTGAACACGCGATGCTGGCTGCCAACCACCAAGGTATTCCTCCAACAACACTTGTAGACAAGTACTATAAGACTTCTACATGGGCAGCTACTTACGCTGGAGAAATCAACCCTGAAGTTCATACCAATGATATTGGTATGGCCGATGAAGTTGTTAGGAGGGACCTAATCCCACCAAAGTCCCGCCGGCCATCTGGTAGGCCTACCAAGTCTAGAATTCCATCTGTTGGTGAATATCCGGTAAGCTTAATCTATATATTCGACAATAGAATATCCGTCTCTCATTCGAGTGATCATGTATTAACTTGTAGTCTGATTGATTTCAGAAACCTACAACGGGCACTGTCAAAGTTAATAGGTGTTCAAGATGCAAGCAGATAGGACTCAACATTTCCACGTGTACCAATCCTATTTGATGGTGTTGCATCTTTTGGTGAAGAAAGTTATGTTTTGAGGGCAAGGAGTAATTTTTTTTCGCCTTCTTAACCAGTTTCTTACTTGTTCTCTCTTTTCATTGACAACTATTGTGCCTTTAAGACTCCGGTAAACGCTATGAGTTAGGTGTGTGCTGAGTAGCAATTTTTTGGTCCCTTCTAGGTAAATGCTGGATTAGTGGCGTCGGTAATATTAGGGTTACTTTTGAAATATTTTGGTCATAATCATATGGCTTACTTCAGGCGGTTATTGTAAACGTTATTAGTTATGAAACGTTCCACTACATATCTCTTTTGCGTTTTTAAAAATATTACTTGTCTCGTACCATCTATATGGATACCTATTTGTGGACATCATTAGATTAGCCCAACAATACACATTCTAAGCCCTGCTTATACTCTTACTAAACGTTCTAATCCGAATTACAATCTATATGCGGACTACGTTCCTACATTTGTCCATCCTTAAGGATACCCCAATCTAAGAACCCAAAAGAATACGACCATGGACACAATCCTTATTATTATTGAATGATTTAAATAGATTCTATCCACATGGACAGAAATATTATCAATTTCGTATAGAATAACTGTATCCACAAAAAACTATCCACATGGATAACACTTGTTAGCGACTTATTGTTGAATTATCCATTGTTACGATTTATCACTTTTCATTGTCTCGTAACGATTCATTGTACATCCAAATACATTGTACCGTCGCTAACAGTCTAAATTAATTGTGCCTTTTCGATCATTGTACCCTTTCAATTTCTCTACCTACATTCGATGTATCGTTTTCCTCTCTTCAATCATACCACCTATAAATATCCAATAAATCTCGTCTCAGTCTACTTCATCTTCTTCTTCTTCAAACATTGCGTCTATGGCCGGGGAGACTTCCAGAAAATGTGCAAAACACTTGGCAGACTGTGGAGCCGAAGCAACAGGGCAAAGAACCATGGACGGAGGGAGTTCCGGTA
The DNA here is from genome assembly GCF_000633955.1 of Camelina sativa. Taxonomy (NCBI): domain Eukaryota; kingdom Viridiplantae; phylum Streptophyta; class Magnoliopsida; order Brassicales; family Brassicaceae; genus Camelina; species Camelina sativa. The sequence goes on along the minus strand of NC_025702.1, from coordinate 8,451,777 downwards.
AACGACCTTCTCGCTCATCCGATTTCGACTGGGAAGACAAAACACTGGACGCCCTGAAGGAAGCTTTTCAGAAGACGCGAGTCATGACTGAAAAGGAGACAACCGAGCGCTTCACTGCAATTCTTCATATGCTGAAAGATCATCATCAGAAGAAGGAAGACGCTACTGCCCTCGTCCATAAAGTGGACCTAATCAATGCTCAAATAGCCCAACTTAATCAAATTTTGGGAGGAGAACTTCTCGACATGGAGGCAGAGTACAAGAGGCTAGAGGAGATGCTAGAGATGGCGCAGGGCGATGCAGATCAGTGTGTTGTTCCTCCTCCTATCGACTGGGACAAACTTGGAGTTAATTTCAACGCTTAGTAGCACCACCTATACTCCTATTTCTATTTCTATTTTTATCTAATGTAATATTTATCCACATTACAAACTCCTTTTACTATATAATATGCGTAATGGATTTCTGTTTACAATTATAATTTTTATGTCAGTATGCCTAATGAATATCTATTACATCCATTACAACTTACCTTACCATTAAAAACTTGTATCCTCATAAGAACTCATGTGGAAAGCGGTTGCTGAATTGTGTTGACAGCATCCACGTGGATACCAAACCCTTTGATCATCACCAACACCCATCCACGTGACCTTTACACTATTACATCTACGGAAACAGCTTCCCTCCCACATTCTCAATTAGTGTTTTACCCACTACTAGATTGTGGATATCAATACATATGAATTTCATAATATATTCATATTTGCCAGGACAGGAATCAAGGACTTAGCACATCATAAAAAGACATTTAATTTCAGTACTTTCGGCCAATTATAATGCAAAATACAAAACACCACTTTAAGCATTATTGCTGTCAATTCATGGCACAAACTTTAAAGGTGGTTCAATAAAGAGAAACCCAAAAAATTGGTGAACTAAACAATAAAGCTTACAACCGTTCGACACACATAATTGTCAATTACTAAGCATTATTGCTTACAATCCTAAGACAATAGCATTATATCTCTAGATAGGAAGAAGAAGATACAATCAATACACCTCTCCCCACTGAATTCCTGCAGCGCCTGATGTTCAGAACCACACATTGGCACATCTTCAAAGTACCAAGTATTTGAAAAAGTCCCCCATCGCTTAGGCCGGATCTTGTGGATGTGGTACATTAGAGAGTCAGGCAGCCTATCAATATCACCAAATCGAGACTTATTCTTGTAGTTCCAGTAGAAAACCATATCCAACATCCCTTCACAGCTCTTCAACCATATCCACAACAACTCAGCCACTGGGTACACATGTTTAATGGTACTCACCACTGCAATGGCCTCTTTCAAATCACAGCATTGGAAAGCTAAGAATAAACTTTTCACATACATAGCATAAGGATTCCTAGCGTATAAACACATCCCAAAAAAGTCATAGTAGACAAATTCGGATCTTGACCATTTAACAAAATCATAATGGCGATCGAGCCTAACAGAGGATAGTGTTTCCAAAGAGTGAATAGCTACTCTACCTGCACGCCCTGCGACAAGCCAGTTGCCTAAATGCCTGATGCCATCCTGAGCTACGAAACTCACTATTTTCGCCAGAATTGGGGGTGGGAGGTAAAGATCTTCACGTGGACGAAACTGTAATAAACCAGACAACAAGTAGATTCAGCATATCTAACAGATCTAACATATACGCAAAATAAAGTCTACACAAACCAAAAAAACAGCAAATCGGACAGATAACTAGTCCATTACGCATATCTAACAAAATTGAAAATGCCCGCTAACAAATACAATCACCAAATCTAAGAGATCTACTAAATTAAAACTAAACAGAACAAAGTCTGAAAACAACAACAACAAACCTCAGGATTCAGTCGAACAAGAGGTTCCGTCACTGGTTCCTCAGCTGGTCGGCGGTCAATGATACGTGTCCGAGCACTGTGAGGACGAGGGAAATGTCTTCGTCGTATTCGACCATGACCGCATTTACCATGCGAGCAGTTCTCACAAACAATTTTGTATGTCGGAACCATTTTCAACTTTTTCCTAACCGATACAACATAGGTTTATATAGATAGGCATACATAGAATGAGGGGCTACAAATTAAAACTCCCAAAATACCCCCAAAAGTTTAACAGTTTAAATTAAATACCCCCAAAAGTTTAACAGTTTAAATTTTCAGTCATACATATCCACGTGGACATGTCCACTTAGATTCTATTATGACTAATCCATGTGGATACCAAATAATGACCAACTAGTCATCTCCTATACTCAGAACATTTTTTAGAACTATGTATCAATAGAACATCTACAAAGGTCATAGATGTGGGGGATCTACAAGATACGTAAACGTCGTATGTGCTACGGGATCTTCGGGTTCAGAGTTTAGGGTTTAGAGTTTGGAGTTTAGGGTTTAGAGTTTAGAGTTTAGAGTTTATAGTTTGGAGTTGGGAGTTTAGGGTTTAGAGTTTAGGGCTTAGAGTTTAGAGTTTGGAGTTTGGAGTTTAGAGTTCAGGTTTTAGAGTTTAGGGTTTAGGGTTTAGGGTTTAGGGTTTAGGGTTTAGGGTTTAAGGTTTAGAGTTTATAGTTTGGAGTTGGGAGTTCAGGGTTTAGAGTTTAGGGCTTAGAGTTTAGAGTTTGGAGTTTGGAGTTTAGAGTCCAGGGTTTAGAGTTTAGGGTTTAGGGTTTAGGGTTTAGGGTTTAGGGTTTAGGGTTTAAGGTTTAAGGTTTAAGGGGTAACGCGGTTTAGGGTTTATTTGTAATGCAGTTTAGGGTTTACTAACAACATTTCGGATACAATCTACTAATCAGTACTGAAGGTTTAAATTTTATTAACGTTATATACAAAAAAAGGCAGATGATGGTCATCATTTAATATCCCCTGTACACACATCAAAATCCCGAACAGGATGGACAATGAAGTATACTTGGACAAAATTACTTCCTGTCCATCTTATTGTCTATCTTACTTCTTGTCCATCTTACTTCCTGTCCATCCAATAACCATTACGTTTTTCATATCTAAAATATGGTCAAAGTCAAAAACCACTACAACATTTCCTCCTCGTTTAGTCAACAATAAATGCACACTAACGGACAAAACAGATGTAACCTTCCCCTACAGATGAAACCTTCCCCTACTGCTGAAAGCTGCCACCTACTTCCTCTATTAGGGTTTACTGTATACGCTTAGGATTCCATCTATTAATTAATAATTAAGGTTTAAATTATATTTAAGTTATATACAAAGAAAAAGGCAGATGATGGACAACATTTAATGACCCCTGTACACACATCAAAATCCCGACCAGGATGGACAAGGAAATATACTTGGACAGAATTACTCAATGTCCATGTTATTGTCTACATATGTGAACCCTACAATAACAATTAGGTTTTTCATCTCTACAATATGGTCACAGCCGCCGCCACTCCAACATTTCCTACTCGCTAAATCAACAATAACCACACTAACTGACAAAACGGATGTAACCTTCCCTTACAGAAGAAACTTTCCCCTACTGCTAAAACATTTCACATACTGCCCCTACTGCTGATTTACAATACTTTCCAAAAAATTTCAAACAACTATAGCGAAAAAAACAACTGCTGCAAAAAGGGATAGAAACTAAAAAAATAATCTTCCCCTTCTAAACCAACTAATTACAGTACAGTCCATCCTTCCCATCAAAATTTGCCGATCCATCTAAATCACCAGTACCAATGGACCTTAAGGTTTCAGCATCATACAGTAAGTGTCGTAGGGCTCCAGAAAAAGCTACACAAGACTTGTTTGGCTGAATATTTTCATCTTTTGAAGCTCGCAAATCCCGGTACTGTAACAGATATCAAAACAGAAATCGAGGAAGATGGTACTGAAAGGTTCTTGTACATGTTCTTGGCGTTTGGTGCATCCATTGAAGGCTTCAGTAAGCTGAGACGTGTTCTTGTTGTGGACAGGACGCATCTAACTGGTAAGTACAAAGGAGTGTTGTTCACAGCAAGTGGCCAAGACGGTAACTTTCAAGTATTCCCTCTAGCGTTTGCTGTTGTAGATAGCGAGAATGATGATTCGTGAACTTGGTTCTTTGAGAAGCTTGAACGCATAATCGCAGACAGCAATACCCTCACCATCATTTCTGACAGATGTCAGTCCATTTACGTTGCTAAGAAGAGGGTTTTTCCACGTGCTCATCATGGCGCTTGTATTGTCCACTTGGCGAGGAATGTCAATGCCAAATTTCACAACTAAGGTCTTGCCAAACTGGTCACTAATGCTGCATATGCCTACACAGCTGACTCTTTCCGGATGATTTGTGGACAAATTAGAGGAAAAAACATCGAATGTGCTAAATGGCTTGAGAAAATCGGCACTGCTCATTGGTCACGCGCAAATTTCTGGGAGACCGTTACAATCTGATGACTAGCAACATAGGTGAATCGTTGAACAAAGCATTATGGAAGTGTAGGGCGTCACCAATAGTGGAGTTGCTTAAGTTTATTAGGGCTATGTTAACACGCTGGTTCAGTGCAAGGAGGAAAAAGTCTGCGACACACAAGGGGTTGGTAACTCCGGAGGTTGATAAAGAAATGGCAAAAATTTGGTCACAAGTAAGGGGAAACAAGATAGCAACTGTTGAAAGCTTTTATTATGAAATTGTGGGAGGGTTCACCGGGAAACAGCATGTCCTTCTGGATTTGAACAAATGCACTTGCAAGCAATACGACCGACTTAAGATCCCTTGTGGACACGCAATGCTTGCTGCCAACTACCAAGGCATTCCACCAACAACACTAGTAGACGAGTACTATAAGACTACTACATGGGCAGCCACTTACGCAGGAGTAATCAACCCTGAAGTTCATCCCAATGATATTGCTATGGCCGATGAATTTGTTAGGAGGGACCTACTCCCACCAAAGTCCCGGCGGCCAACTGGTAGGCCTATCAAGACTAGCATTCCATCCGGTAAGTTTTATCTATTTATTCTACTGTTTCTCATTCGAGTGATCATGTATTAACTTCTACTCTTCTTTTTCCATGAATCCTTCGACTGGCACTGTCAGAGTTAATAGGTGTTCAAGACGCAACCAGATAGGACAAAAACAACATTTCTACTTGCACCAATCCAATTACATGCTGTTTCACCTTCTCCAGAAAGTTATGTTTTGAGAGCAAGGAGTAATTTAATTTCACCTTCTTAACCAGTCTCTTACTTGCTCTCCCTTTTTTATTGCAAACTATTGTGCCTTTAAGTCTGCGGCAATATTAGGCTCACTTTTGAGTTATGAAACGTTACAATGCTAATCTCTTGCCTTCTATGTAGAATTACTGGTCTCGTTCCATCCATATGGATACCTACTTGTGGACAGCATTAGATTAGCAAAAAATTACACATTCTAAGCCATGTTTATATTGTTACTAAACGTTCTAATCTGAATTACAATTTATAGTAGGACTACGTTCCCCCATAAATCCATCCAATGAGAACCCAAAAGAATACGATCGTGTACACAATCCTAATTATTATCGAATGCTTTAAATAGAATCTATTCATATGGACTGCAATATAATCATTTCTCTTATTGACTAACCGTGACCACCAAAAGCAATCCACATGGACAACACTTTTATCCGACTTATTGGTGGATGATCCATTGTTACATTTTATCAAATTGCATTGTCTCGTAACGATTCATAGTACATCCAAATACATTGTACCGTTTCGATCAGTCTAAATTATATGTGCCCTCTAAATCATTTTACATGTCCAATTTTACATATCCACATGTCCACATGTCCACATATCCACATGGATACGTATCTAAAATTATCCAAATATAGATCACATTTGCTAAAATGGTACTGTATAATTCACGATAAAGTTAAGGATTGTGAATAATATAGAAGAAAGATAAATTAAAAACGGAGAATGATATCTTGTGTTTTTATGAGTTTTTAAAGCTTAATTCTTCATTGTTTTGTGCATATTCATGAGCATTTAGGTTGTTTAGGCTGCATTGTGCATCAAGTTGGTATTTCAGGTATTGGAATGGAGATATGCAAGGAAAGTGTTCTTTGGAGCCAAATAAGTCAAGGATTTGCAAGGAAATGGAAATGAAGGCAAGAAGGCCATGCAATCGACCAGCCAATCGACCATTTGGTCGATCAACACATTCCGGATTCGCGGACTTCAAACAATCGAGCAACCGATCGACCAAATGGTCGATCAAGACTCTATCGGATCCTTCGGACATGACACAGGACAAGCCGATCGACCAATGCGATCGACCAAATGGTCGATCGAGACACAAGCTGGACCTGAGCGAAAATTCGGAGACTTAGACAATCGATCGAGCAATCGACCAAATGGTCGATCGAGACGCAATCGAGACTTCGGACTTCGCGGATCGAGACTTCGGGACTTCAAGCGATCGTCCGACCGATCGACCAAATGGTCGATCACGTAAGAGAACCAATCGACCAAATGGTCGATCAAGTGGTCGATCGTGTGCCTTTTTGAGACCAAAACCCGGTTTGTTCCGGTTTTCTCTGAATTGTTTAATTTTAATCCGGTTTGTTCCGGTTTAGTTTATGTTTTCCTATAAATACTCCAACCCTAATTGTGGAGACTTATCTCTTATCTTATCATTTATCTCTTGGATTAGTTTTTGTTAAGTAGCCACCTAGGGTTCTTAAGCATTTCCATACTTGGTTTTGTTGAATCTTTGGTGGATTTTCCAGTTTTAATAGCAATTTGTCTTTCTAATCTCTTAATCTACAAGCTTTTATTATGATTTCACAAAGACAAACCTCTTTCCTTTGTGTGATCATGATGATTAGTGAGTAGATCTTTTAAGAACTTTGGGCTTGGTAGATTAGGGAGATAGATGGTTGATCTTTGATGTCTAGGGTTTATTTTATGCATTTCCTATATTGATTAGTGATAATATTGCTAGATAGCCTTGATCAAGCTTAAATCTAGACTTTAGGATTTCCATGCCCATAAGGTGTTTGATGAAATTCCTGAACCAAACTTTTTAAGAGCTTTGCAGTCCTAGCCAATGGAAATTGATGATTAGGGTGCTTAGTGGAGTTTGAACTTGTTCTTAATGCTTGCTTGTCTTTTTATTACCTTTGGAAATTGTTGATTATCATTTGACTAGCATAGGATCTCTATCATGGAAATGAATTGATTTGCATTATTTTTCTAACCATAGGATTGTTCTAGATTGTTACTTAGACATCTAGGATTGATTAGCTATCTCCCAAGTCAATTACCTTGCCAAAGGTTCTCTTGTTAATTTTTGATTTTCAGTATATTTGCTATTTGAGTTTGTTTGCCTTGAGTTTGCTTGGTCTTGTTTACTTTATTTGAGTCATTTTGTTAGTTAAGATTGTGACAAAGTACCTTATACTTGATTAAGAGTAGATTAAGCATTTTGTGTATTCTTGGTGTGTTGGTTGATTGCAAATTGTGGATTGATAAATAATTGATACTGAAAGTTACTACATCAATTTGGCGCCGTTGCCCGTTTGCTTTTGAATTGACCATTAGGATTTTAACTTTGCTTGAGACTATTCATTTACTTTGCACTGTTTGTTACTTGGATTGGATTGGTGGGTTGTCTTTGATTTTCAGGTTGTATGAACTTGAGAAGCCACGGCCTAGCCAACTTGTTTCAGCCTGTGGACGACATTAACTTACTTGAACGAGAGAACCGCCGTTTAGCCCGCCAAGCCATGGAGAACAACCCTCCTCCAGCCGCTGCTCATAATGGAAATGAGCAGCCCAACCAAAACCAAGCTCCTATCCATCCTCCAAGACAACCTCGAGTCATTGGAGCCTTNTGGGTGCAAGCATTGATTTCCCAAATAAGAGAGTAACTCTTATTCATGTGAACCCCAACCTATCATATCCTATCAAGCCTTCCTCTACAATGTTTTGTGGAACAATCATTAGTGAAGAACTGGCAACTAAGGAAGAGCATAGAGACTTGAATGATCAACATCAAGAGCTCCAAGTTGATAAAGTGGGGATTAAAGAGACTACAAAGCTTGATGAGGACANGGAAGGGATCAAGGGGTAAGGAAATAGTTGCCAAGGAGGTTGAAAAGAAAGATGAACCAAGTGTTGCTCTTCCTCTTTATATTCCTCCAATTCCATTTCCACAAAGGGTTCTTACAAAGGCCAAAAAGAAAGTGCTCTCAAGTTTCAAAGCTAATATGAATAGAGTTGGAGCACCTTTNTCCTCCATCCACCAATTCAGCAGGATCTCAAGGGAGCACTAAAGCTCCTCCTATCACTCCATTCCCTAANCAAAGGTGGAAAAGATCATGGGAATTTTTGATTCACCAAGTGAAGAACAACCAAGTCCAAAAACACTTTCCAAGCTTGAAGATCCAGGCAGATTCACTATACCTTGCTCACTTGGTGCTTTNAGACTGTGTGAATTAAGTTTGGGGGAGAGACTAACCATCTAACATTGTGTTCTGTTTTGATTTTCTTGTTTTGTGTGATGCATTGTTAATAGCTATGTTTTGAGAAAAATCAAAAAAAAATTTGAAAATTTTCAAAAACCAAAAACAAATGCATGNACCACCCTAACCTCTCTTACCGCAGCACCAATGTGGAGAACCCACAAGATCAGTCATATCCACCCCAAAATCTACCTGGTTTCCCTTCCCAACCCAACTATTAGCCTCAACCTCAAGGAAACNGTTGAACCCAAAGCCCTCATGTATAGTTCATTGGTGCTTGATTAATCTTTGGGAAAAAATGAAGAATCTAGGCCTAAAAGCATTGTGTCACTTGAAAGCATTTTCATCTAGTGTAAAGCTTGCTTGATAATTGCTGCATCTCTATATTATATGGACTTTAATTTGATCTTTAAATTATATTGCATATGGACTATGAATGCTTGCTCATGGAATTTTCATTTGGGTTAACTATCTCTTTTTGCCACTCTATATTCGTTTAACCCAATCTCTTGCCACACCTTTGAACCCCAGCCTTTTCTTTCAAGCCTTGTATTGATTTGTTGAGTGAGGCCTCTTCTTGATAATGCTATAGGTTGTGAAATCTTGAGAGTATTGAGAATGACAAAGAACTGGCTCTTGATTTAGCTAGGCTTGGAATCTTTATAGCTGGCTAATAGGACTGGTTTTGAAAGAAATAGGTGGTTAGGATGTTGATTTGGGTTCAAGTTTGGGAACAAGAGAGAATAAGAAGGGAAATAAAGGTTTACTTGGTCAAAAGAAAAGAAAAATCTCTAAGGTTAAGTTAATTATAAGCTCTAAGCCTCAAAGAAAAGGGATAGAAAGTATTGCTATAGTCTCCTAGAATCAAATTGAAAAGATTAAGAAAAAAAAAATGAAGCAAGATTGGGAGTATAGCATAGAATGAATAAGAAAGAAAATGAGCTAGTGTTTAAAGCAAGAATAGCCTTAGAGATTCAATAAAAATAAAGGAATAAGACCATAAGTAAAAAAAAAAAAAAGGGTTAAGTTGAATAAGGTTGAGTTTTTGGGTTTAAAAGAAAGATAAGAAAGAAGAGAAAAAGGGGTAGAAAAGATTTTAGGTGGGTAGAACATCAAGAGCTAAGCTTTGTATGCCCAAATTATTCTTGGTCTTAGATAGATTTCATGACTGTCTACAATTTCTCTTTGTTTGAGAGTTAACCACCAAAAAACTCCAATATCCAACTACTTTGTAAAACAGCCTTTACCTTAAACCAGTTGAGATTGATTTGTTTTCCATTTGCAAGATCACACCAAACACTTTAATGAATGTGAGAGAGATGTTCAATAGGATTGCAAGTCTTTGCCAATAGATTGAAGATGAACTAGAGTGATGCATTGTGTTTTGAGCATAGAAAAATATTTGTAAGGACTTTGATTGATCTTAGTACCATTGAATTACATCTTAGGACTTTGGTTTGAATCCTTTGTCTCATGCCTTGTGGTTCTGAGTCCCATCTTTAATCCTCTCTCCCTTGTTTTTCACTTGGTTTT
>NC_025702.1:8436606-8440948 GCF_000633955.1 Camelina sativa | reverse complement strand
TCATGCCTTGTGGTTCTGAGTCCCATCTTTAATCCTCTCTCCCTTGTTTTTCACTTGGTTTTTGCTAGAGGACTAGCAAAGTATAAGTTTGGGGGAGTTGATATCTTGTGTTTTTATGAGTTTTTAAAGCTTAATTCTTCATTGTTTTGTGCATATTCATGAGCATTTAGGTTGTTTAGGCTGCATTGTGCATCAAGTTGGTATTTCAGGTATTGGAATGGTGATATGCAAGGAAAGTGTGCTTTGGAGCCAAATAAGTCAAGGATTTGCAAGGAAATGGAAATGAAGGCAAGAAGGCCATGCAATCGACCAGCCAATCGACCATTTGGTCGATCAACACATTGTCGGATTCGCGGACTTCAAACAATCGAGCAACCGATCGACCAAATGGTCGATCAAGACTCTATCGGACCCTTTGGACATGACACAGGACAAGACGATCGACCAATGCGATCGACCAAATGGTCGATCGAGACACAAGCTGGACCTGAGCAAAACTTCGGAGACTTGGACAATCGATCGAGCAATCGACCAAATGGTCGATCGAGACACAATCGAGACTTCGGACTTCGCGGATCGAGACTTCGGGACTTCAAGCGATCGACCGACCGATCGACCAAATGGTCGATCACGAAAGAGAACCAATCGACCAAATGGTCGATCAAGTGGTCGATCGTGTGCTTTTTTGAGACCAAAACCCGGTTTGTTCCGGTTTTCTCTGAATTGTTTAATTTTAATCAGGTTTGTTCCGGTTTAGTTTATGTTTTCCTATAAATACTCCAACCCTAATTGTGGAGACTTATCTCTTATCTTATCATTTATCTCTTGGATTAGTTTTTGTTAAGTAGCCACCTAGGGTTCTTAAGCATTTCCATACTTGGTTTTGTTGGATTCTTGGTGGATTTCCAGTTTTAATAGCAATTTGCCTTTCAAATCTCTTAATCTACAAGCTTTTATTATGATTTCACAAAGACAAACCTCTTTCCTTTGTGTGATCATGATGATTAGTGAGTAAATCTCTTAAGAACTTTGGCCTTGGTAGATTAGGGAGATAGATGGTTGATCTTTGATGTCTAGGGTTTANAGAGAACCAATCGACCAAATGGTCGATCAAGTGGTCGATCGTGTGCTTTTTTGAGACCAAAACCCGGTTTGTTCCGGTTTTCTCTGAATTGTTTAATTTTAATCAGGTTTGTTCCGGTTTAGTTTATGTTTTCCTATAAATACTCCAACCCTAATTGTGGAGACTTATCTCTTATCTTATCATTTATCTCTTGGATTAGTTTTTGTTAAGTAGCCACCTAGGGTTCTTAAGCATTTCCATACTTGGTTTTGTTGGATTCTTGGTGGATTTCCAGTTTTAATAGCAATTTGCCTTTCAAATCTCTTAATCTACAAGCTTTTATTATGATTTCACAAAGACAAACCTCTTTCCTTTGTGTGATCATGATGATTAGTGAGTAAATCTCTTAAGAACTTTGGCCTTGGTAGATTAGGGAGATAGATGGTTGATCTTTGATGTCTAGGGTTTATTTTATGCATTTCATATCTTGATTAGTGATAATATTGCTAGATAGCCTTGATCAAGCTTAAATCTAGACTTTAGGATTTCCATGCCCATAAGGTGTTTGATGAAATTCCTGAACCAAACTTTTTAAGAGCTTTGCATTCCTAGCCAATGGAAATTGATGATTAGGGTGCTTAGTGGAGTTTGAACTTGTTCTTAATGCTTGCTTGTCTTTTGATTACCTTTGGAAATTGTTGATTATCATTTGACTAGCATAGGATCTCTATCATGGAAATGAATTGATTTGCATTAGTGTTCTAACCAAAGGATTGTTATAGATTGTTAGTTAGACATCTAGGATTGATTAGCTATCTCCCAAGTCAATTACCTTGCCCAAGGTTCTCTTGTTAATTCTTGATTTTCAGTATATTTGCTATTTGAGTTTGTTTGCCTTGAGTTTGCATTGTCTTGTTTACTTTATTTGAGTCATTTTGTTAGTTAAGATTGTGACAAAGTACCTTATACTTGATTAAGAGTAGATTAAGCATTTTGTGTATTCTTGGTGTGTTGGTTGATTGCAAATTGTGGATTGATAAATAATTGATACTGAAAGTTACTACATCAGAGAACAATGTTATAAATAGAGAGGATGTTGTGAGAAATAACGTGGTTTACAGAGTTCGAAAATAAGAAAAAGACAACATAAAAATCTGACATAACACTACTAATAGTTGAATTAAGCTTCCACTTTAGACCAATCAATTGGAGGAGGAACCCGACACTTTGCGGCATCGGCTGCCACAACTTCACGCAACTCCTCAAGCCTCTACAACTCTCCCACCAAATCCTCAATTTCCAGACTCAGGATGTCATTCACTAGATCGAATTTTGCATCGATGGCGTCCACTTGATGAAGGAGGGCTGTTTTTTCTTCCTTCTTCTTCATATGATCCTCCATCATATGAATGATTGCAATGTAGTGATCCCTTGTCTCCGTCTCGGTCACCTCACGTGTCTTAGTTAGCGCGGCTCGCATGGCCTCCAGAACCTCCCCTTCCCATTCAAAATCATCATTCCTTTTGGGCCGTTTACTCGAACTGGCTCCTGCGGTTGGCTCCTCTGCGAAGCGTTTAGGACGTCCTCTTGAACCCTCTCCGGACATTGCTGNGAACAATGTTATAAATAGAGAGGATGTTGTGAGAAATAACGTGGTTTACAGAGTTCGAAAATAAGAAAAAGACAACATAAAAATCTGACATAACACTACTAATAGTTGAATTAAGCTTCCACTTTAGACCAATCAATTGGAGGAGGAACCCGACACTTTGCGGCATCGGCTGCCACAACTTCACGCAACTCCTCAAGCCTCTACAACTCTCCCACCAAATCCTCAATTTCCAGACTCAGGATGTCATTCACTAGATCGAATTTTGCATCGATGGCGTCCACTTGATGAAGGAGGGCTGTTTTTTCTTCCTTCTTCTTCATATGATCCTCCATCATATGAATGATTGCAATGTAGTGATCCCTTGTCTCCGTCTCGGTCACCTCACGTGTCTTAGTTAGCGCGGCTCGCATGGCCTCCAGAACCTCCCCTTCCCATTCAAAATCATCATTCCTTTTGGGCCGTTTACTCGAACTGGCTCCTGCGGTTGGCTCCTCTGCGAAGCGTTTAGGACGTCCTCTTGAACCCTCTCCGGACATTGCTGCACTATTGAAATGAAATTGTTGCTTGAAGGTAACACAATAGTGTCGGGGGACAATGCGAGGAGTTTTATAGGGGTCATGATCGAATAGGCAGATAAAGCGAATGAGACGATTGAATGAATATAGACAGATCCAATCGATACAATGAATTATTGGGAATCGAAACGATACAACGTTTGCGAGTCATTTAGAGTTACCAAAACGATGACCACATTTCGACTGCAATCCCAACTTAATATTGGCTGGGTTTCGCTGATTAAGTACAAATCTTTGTCTCGGTTAACAAGGCACAATTTTGGTTCGGTTAACAATTCATTACTTAGCAAAATACAAAAAAACCCTTCAAGCATTATTGAATAGAATCTACCCTTATGGACAACAATAGAATCTATCCACATGGACAGAAATATTATCAATTTCGTATAGAATAACTGTATCCACAAAACACTATCCACATGGATAACACTTGTTAGCGACTTATTGTTGAATTATCCATTGTTACGATTTATCACTTTTCATTGTCTCGTAACGATTCATTGTACATCCAAATACATTGTACCGTCGCTAACAGTCTAAATTAATTGTGCCTTTTCGATCATTGTACCCTTTCAATTTCTCTACCTACATTCGATGTATCGTTTTCCTCTCTTCAATCATACCACCTATAAATATCCAATAAATCTCGTCTCAATCTACTTCATCTTCTTCTCTTCATCGATATCATCTTCTTCTTCTTCAAACATTGCGTCTATGGCCGGGGAGACTTCCAGAAAACGTGCAAAACACTTGGCAGACTGTGGAGCCGAAGCAACAGGGCAAAGAACCATGGCCAGAGGGAGTTTCGGTAAACGACCTTCTCGCTCATCCGATTTCGACTGGGAAGACAAAACACTGGACACCCTGAAGGAAACTTTTCAGAAGACGCGAGTCATGACTGAAAAGGAGACAACCGAGCGCTTCACTGCAATTCTTCATATGCTGAAAGATCATCATCAGAAGAAGGAAGACGCTACTGCCCTCGTCCATCAAGTGGACCTAATCAATGCTCAAATAGCCCAACTTAATCAAATTTTGGGAGGAGAACTTCTCGACATGGAGGCAGAGTACAAGAGGCTAGAGGAGATGCTA
>NC_025702.1:8422230-8435947 GCF_000633955.1 Camelina sativa | reverse complement strand
GGTTCGGTTAACAATTCATTACTTAGCAAAATACAAAAAAACCCTTCAAGCATTATTGAATAGAATCTACCCTTATGGACAACAATAGAATCTATCCACATGGACAGAAATATTATCAATTTCGTATAGAATAACTGTATCCACAAAACACTATCCACATGGATAACACTTGTTAGCGACTTATTGTTGAATTATCCATTGTTACGATTTATCACTTTTCATTGTCTCGTAACGATTCATTGTACATCCAAATACATTGTACCGTCGCTAACAGTCTAAATTAATTGTGCCTTTTCGATCATTGTACCCTTTCAATTTCTCTACCTACATTCGATGTATCGTTTTCCTCTCTTCAATCATACCACCTATAAATATCCAATAAATCTCGTCTCAATCTACTTCATCTTCTTCTCTTCATCGATATCATCTTCTTCTTCTTCAAACATTGCGTCTATGGCCGGGGAGACTTCCAGAAAACGTGCAAAACACTTGGCAGACTGTGGAGCCGAAGCAACAGGGCAAAGAACCATGGCCAGAGGGAGTTTCGGTAAACGACCTTCTCGCTCATCCGATTTCGACTGGGAAGACAAAACACTGGACACCCTGAAGGAAACTTTTCAGAAGACGCGAGTCATGACTGAAAAGGAGACAACCGAGCGCTTCACTGCAATTCTTCATATGCTGAAAGATCATCATCAGAAGAAGGAAGACGCTACTGCCCTCGTCCATCAAGTGGACCTAATTAAGTTAGACGATAGCCCAACTTAATCAAATTTTGGGAGGAGAACTTCTCGACATGGAGGCAGAGTACAAGAGGCTAGAGGAGATGCTAGAGATGGTGCAGGGCGATGCAGATCAGTGTGTTGTTCCTCCTCCTATCGACTAGGACAAACTTGGAGTTAATTTCAACGCTTAGTAGCACCACCTATACTCCTATTTCTATTTCTATTTTTATCTAATGTAATATTTATCTACATTACAAACTCCTTTTACTATATAATATGCGTAATGGATTTCTGTTTACAATTATATTTTTTATGTCAGTATGCCTAATGAATATCTATTACATCCATTACAACTTATCTTACCATCAAAAACTTGTATCCTCATAAGAACTCATGTGGACAGCGGGTGCTGAATTGTGTTGACACACATCCTCGTGGATACCAAACCCTTTGATCATCACCCACACCCATCCACGTGACCTTTACACTATTAAATCTACGGAAACAGCTTCCCTCCCACATTCTCATAACCATGAACCACATTGTTAACGTCAATATTATCATTTTAAATAGAATCTATCCATATGGACAGCAATATTATCATTATTGATACAAAATTCATGAATACCATCCATATGGATACCTTCAGATAAGAATTTACACCCAACTAACATGAAACAGAGAATAAAACCTTAAATAAAGCACTTTCTGAAACCTAGCACACTTTAAATATAAATTAAGCTGAGCATCCACATGTGAACCATCCATAGCTGACCATCCACATGGCTACCAAAACCTTAACTAAAAATGGACTCACATCTACCATGGATGCATAGTTGCGGTCAATGTTAGTCATCTAATTAAACCTACAGCCATAAATAACTACACCAAACGTTAAACGTTAAGCATCTAAAAATACAAACTTACAGTTCGGATTTAAAACAGAAAAACAACTACTAATAAAACACACAAATTAGACTACACAGACCACACCGCTAACAAATGTCAATTATTCCTTCTCTGACGTATAGATAGGGGCAACTAATTCAGTGTAGATGTCCATTGCATATTGAGCTCTAAATTCATCCACAATCTCGTCTGTGATTGCCGCCATCTGTTCTACTCCATTGTCATTCGCAAGAATCTCAAGAAACTTCATTGCTACCGGGCCACAATCACCACAACGCTTGTTCACATAAATGCCGTCATATCTAACCCATTTGAACGGCTCAACACCATGATCTTGGGACCTGGGTGGCTTGCAAAATTTCCTAATGATATACGGTAGCATCTCTACAACAGGAGCGACGAACCTCGCCACCTTTCTTATATCATACAATTCAACATTGGGATCAACGATGAAAACGCACCAGTTTGGTAGATTTATGGCGAGTCCTACCCAATGCTCGTTTTGCCATATCATCGGCATATATATAGTGTCAATAGTAACAAACCAGTCTAAAGGACTACCAGGAAAATAGCGGTCCAATAATCCTTTCCACTGCACCCTCGCTGGCTTCCTCACAACTGAAAAAGTCTTGTACTTCCGCAAAAGGAAGTTCCCAAGCCAAGGTGAGGCAAAAGTCGAACGCTCCTTCTCAAGGACATATCTATGTCTTTCTCTTAAGAAAGTCACTAACACCTCAATATGCTGTTTAAGACATTGAATAATGGTCAATAAACTCAATCTAGTAAACTCACAGACAAATTCTTATAAATAAAGTAGGTATTACCAATGTAGACACCCGTTTCTGTGGTTCAGCAAGTTCCAAAAAAAACTTGTTGTTTATGAGGTGACTGCAACGTGTAAGATTTTCACTGCAAGGCATTGTACAATTAGTAAACGACCTACAATAGTATATATTAGAACACCATTAAAAAGTAAAAATCAAAACCAACAATTACGTGTTAGGTGCTTCAGTCAACGTTTTCTCAAAGTATTCAAACAGATTGGTGTCCAGAGGAGGTAACAAATCATGCCCATTAGAAGGAGAGTAAGGGGCCTTCTTCAGTAACAAGATTTTCTTCCCCTTCAGTCAAAACAGCACGCTTTCGCTCCTGTGGAGGAGAAGAATCACTTACATCTACTAGCTTCTCAGGGTCAACCTCTATTTCTTGTAAGATTATATATCATATATTACTAAACATCATCCCTTCACACTAAGCATTCATAGATATATGCCCACAAATTATACCTCCTCTTCATTGCAAGACGAGTCTTCAGCTGCCTCAACGTTTGTCAATGGAACTTCCTCTATATTAGCTCCCTAATCAAACAATATCAAACAACATTAGTTCATCCACATAGATCTCCACAAGTAAAGCGTGAAACATAAAAAATGTACCTCATCCTCTACCTTCTCTGACGCAAGGCTCATTATGGTCTCCGACGCTACCCTCACCTAATCGTTTTCATGTTTTTCCAATGAACAACCATAATAATGACTAGCTAAACCATATAATGTACAAACATTAATATTATTCTACTAAAGAAAATTAATTGAAAAAATATTAATCACCTTATCCTCAACATACTCCCCTACAACGTCTGATACAGGATTCCCCTGTATACGATTCCATATCCATGTGGTCAGTAAAATTACTTGTAGCTAGATATCAAAACAATCGTATACAAAGTCTAATGCTATGACGCAACGTTCTTTCATATAAAACGGTGAAAGATATACCTCATCGCATACTTTCTCGGTGGCTAGGCTAATTATAGTCTCTGAGGCTTCAATAACCTAATGTTTCAGAAAAAAATAACTTAACAGGGTCTAACATAACACAATTACAAGGTAACATAAAGATAAATAAACCAAAATACAAGCTCCCTTTAGACGTGTTATCACCTTCTCTTCAAAATTATCTTTTGCGGCGTCTGCTGCCCCATTTCCCTATCCAAAAAAACCAATGCATATGTTCAGTCAGAGTAATCCTAAAAAAAACAAATCGAAAGTTCAGCAATATTCCCATGTCAACTAATTCCTCTAATATACAAGCATAATTATATGAACATATAAAACATTACTCGGAAAAAAAGACACTAGTTCAGAAAATACTAAACACCTGCTCTCCACAACATCCTTGTTCACCGACGCCTAACACTTGACCCTGTCCACAAACCTGTATCCATGTGAACAATTACATAAGAACAATATCCACAAATCAGTATCCATGTGAACACTACCCCCTGTCCACAACTACTATCTTGTGCGTAAATTTTCTCTTTCTCATAATTGTATGACCATACCATGATTTATCAACAAAAAAAAAATTAAAGGCTAAACTCTTACTAAACTTTTTCTCGATTGTATCTCCTTCAGTGACTAATCCAATTTGTCCCTGCCCACCAAATAGCATCCATGTGTTCAGTTAAATTGAAACAAAAATGAATAATATATCTTACTAGAAGTTTTGCCGCACTATACACAAACGGATACGAGATACTTACCATGTCATTTTCAATGTTCACAGGTTGTGGTGTCTCATTGTTAGGATCAAATAATGACATCAGGATGGTATTCATTTTCATACCCCCATCTTCCAATGTAGATGGTGCAGTACATTCATCCTCTTTAGCTTTCTTCTACAATAAACATCCTTCAAATTATTTAAATTAAGCTTCCTAAGAAACAACTTTTAATTACGAAATATAATCATTCTGATAATTGTTTTACCTCATCTTCACCAGCGATGTCTTTCATCTCTGTATCGTAGATAGGCTTCAAATCAGCTAAATAGGAGACTCCATCAGAGTCCTACGACATTTTCTATATTTAGTACCCCGTTTTTTACGTCTTAAAATATTTAATCTAATGGTTTCTATGCTTACAGTGATAATAGGTTTGCTTTCAGTGTCATATACTGGTACGTCAACAGAAGACGACATCTCCAGACAACTGGACTCGAACTGTATGTACAAATTCAACCAGATGGATGAATATACATACAGTGAAATTTTAAGGAAGTTTGGAAATTACAAAACCAACTTACCCTCGCTGGCGAAGGAGTCCTTAAAACATCCATCATATCAACAGGAACATTGTCTCCCTGTTCAGTTAATGAGACTCAATGGGGAATTTAACCAATCTAAAAAAATTAAATTATTGTAAAAATGTATCCACGTGACAAAAACAGATTTCTCACCTGCAACTCTTCTTTCGTCTCATCCACCTTTGATGACGAACATTTATGCAAATGAGTTCCCGTCTGCTTTAGCACTACATTCTGTAAGTGACAGTTCAACTAAAACAATGTGATGAAAATATGGGCTAACTATTCGCAAACCTCAATAACCTTTACGGTAAGTCCAGGACCAACTTCTCCGCCCAAGTTTTCATCACAATCATTCTAACACAATGATATGAACAAGGAATTCGTTAATGAGCATATCAAGATAGATAATACATAGTATGGGAAATAGATACTAACCACAGCCGAATAATCAGCAACATATTGACGCCAATTTTGACCACCGTCAAGAATATCCTCCCCACTTGGGTCGACCTCAGATGTCATTACATTCTCGGGCCTATCTTTGGATTTCCTAGTTGAATCAGACACATTATCAACACTAACACCATCCACAGCGTCACCCTACCATGAGATATCCTCGCTATGACCATCAACTGCGTCACTCTGTTTAGGACTGGCCAGACGGTCACTTTTCCTATTCTTACGGGAAACTTGTCTAAATTTTTTTCTCAACAATCTACTCTTTCTAAACGCTTTAAACCTCCCTTCCATTTTCTTGTACTTGCCCTCAATCTTCTTGAACTTCAATTCATATTCACCCCTAAGCTCAACTAACTGCTTCTCGAACAACCACTTGAGTTCAGATAACTCATTACCTTCAATGTCGGCCGCCAAATTACGGCATTTCTTCTTTTTAAAAGTCCCTCCTCTAACGGCAAGTCTTTGCGTTCTACCTCCATCGCGGCAGACAACGTTCTTCCGGTGTACAATCTTCTTCTTATTGTCTCTCACGGTAATTAAAGGCAATGACATATCCCCTCCTGGCCACTCCTTTTTCGAGAATACGTGTCCTCTTCCGATCTGCGCCTCCATATACATTATCTTTCTGTCTTTAACTTCATCATCCCACTCTCCCCATCCCTCTTCGGGTGGATCAACAACACGATAAGGATTAACAACAAGCTGTGGACACCGAAACTTAGTCAGTATACTATCCACGTGGTCACCATCAAAACTAAACAAGAATGTCTTAACAAGAATACCTATCCACATAGTCAACAACTATAGTATCCACGTGGTCACTAAGTAAAACTTAACTGTACCAAAAAAAACACTTACCGTGTCACCGCTTTCAGTCACAAGAATGTCTCTCAAATTAAGGTTGTTCTTGGCAAACACAAGAGAATCCCATTCCAATATGGTCCTCCTGTCATTAGCCCCTGGTATCTTCTCCACCAGACCAGATATGTTGCTATACGCAAGTAACTGTAGTGACAAGGGAAAACCGGCCAAACGTATTGTCTTCTGCTGCAATTTATCTGTGAATGTTGCAATCTCGTCCTTGGTTTTATCCTGAAATCTCAATTTCTTGTTAACATGAGTAATTGGCAACCTACTCTCTGGCCTCATCAAAGCTATTGTCTTCAAGAAAGATTCTCGCCCCCAAGGAAAAGCGAGAAATGCATCTACGTCTTCAAGCATCTCCACATACTTGAAAGTCGGACGATGAGTTTGAGTTTTGGCTATTAGGACACCATCAACAATAATAAGCAGTGCTAGCCGAAGTTTCTTGTTACCATCTTTGACTAATGGGTCTTCGAAGACTTTAATAACATCCGCCAATGTCGTCTTCCTATCTTCCCCAATCAACTCATCCCAGAAACTTTTCTCCTCAGGTTCAGGAACAGGGTCGTAATCTGGGTCGTACTCTTCAGGGAACTTACGGCAATCCAAACCAGTAACAGCACCAAACTCAACCAAAGAAAAGCTAAGTGGCTGTCCACCGAACACTGTCCACAATTCATACTTCTGTTTGGATAGTACCTGTCTGCATAGTAGAGCGTGAAATAACTTGCAAGATATTGGACACTCGGCAACCCGCAAACTAAACAAGGATCCCAACGGTGAATCCAAAATCCGCTCCATCTCAGGTGTCCCTTTAAGCACATCGCGGATTACATTGAGAATCTTGGGCTTAGAGTAGATGTTAAGCCTCGCATCTGGGTAGCGGTCGGTGGCAAATAAACGTTGTGGAAGCCGAATATCCCACTTCGAATTACTCTTCTCCGCCGTTTCTACAATATTTCCCGTTGGTGAAGTAGATTTCTCAATTGAAGGAGGTCTGAAAAAATTAGTTATACGGCGATTACCTGTCATCGAAATAGATTCACGTCCAACGAAGGAAAAGGTCCACGGGAAGAAGAACAAATTTACAAAGAGCGGCGGCGAACAAAAGGATTTACAAAGAAATCGACGGCGGCGGAACTTGGTTACTTCGTGGTTGACGGTTCAAACAGAGATCGACGGCGGCGGATCTAGGTTACTAAAGTGACGAATGAAGATAAATCTCTTTTTACTTCGTGGTCAAAATAAAAAATCGAACCCAATAATTCAGTAAAAAAAAAAAAAAAATCCTTTAACGCAAAACGATGTCGTAATATAACCTGGTTACAAAACCAGATTCTAGTTACAGGGTATGACAGTAATTTCACAAACTTAAAATGCCCTCTGGACAAGAAGTGTGCCATTTGCACAACTTTCTTACAAAAGTGTGCCACAGTGCCAATCACCCTTCCCTAGAATCAAAATAATATATAAAAAATACATATATACTACCAAAAGTATATGTTTAGGCGTAACAAATCTGACTTCTAATGTTGTGATTGAACGCGTCTATATTGATAGCTTAGTATCCAAGTCAAAACATAATTCGTTTTTTTAAAAAATTTATTTTTAAAAGTGAAAGAAAAATTAAAATTTTTTTTTTTTTTTTGTCAACCATTGGGCCACAACAGGCCGGTCCATTAGCCTAATCCATACATTCGTAGGGAGCGGGACTCGATCCCTGGTGTGATAGTGCCTTGTCCATTAAGCACTTACCTTTGAACACTGCACTAAGATCACTCACGAAAAAAAAAATTATTATTTAAAATTATTCATTTTTATTTTCAATATATTTATATTTTAATTGTTTTATTTGATCATCCTCCTAATAATAATCGTTAGGACCTTTTGTCTTATTTAGAGTTTTTGCTCCTCCTTTTGGTGATAGAGTATCCAGTCATTAAAAAAATAGTTTTTTCTAGAGATTTTTTCCAGTCAAACAAATATTTACAATAGATTCTAGTATTTATTTTCCATTTTTTAAAAATTTTAAATGATATGAATATTTGATTTACGATTTGTTTTTCTAATTTTTGTTATATTTAAAAAGTAATGTTTAACAAATATTCTGTAGAAATTTAATATTTAAAAAAACAGAGATATTCTCAAAGAAATATTTGCAATATATTCTAGTATTTATCTTCTATTACTTTTAAATTTTAAATGAGATATAAAATTTAGATTTCTGATTTTTTTTTTATAAAAAATGGGAAATTTACAATTTATTATATATTATTTATCCATCTAAATCAATTTCAAATAAACATTAATTGTAAATTGTCAAAAAAAACTCTTCCTAATGTTTCTTAATCTTCTTCTTTCTTGAAGAACCTCTGAGATATGAAATCCTGAATTTAATTCATATTCCTTTCTTCTTCTTTCTATCAATTTAAGAGAAAAAATAATATTAGACAGACTTATTATATTGTTTTTTTAAAATAAACAGAATGATAATTGAAATTCCGTCTTCTTTCTTTTATTCAAGAGGGCTAAATAATATATTAGATAAAAAGATTATATTATTTTCAAAAATATAAAAAAAATTATAATCAGAATTTCTTATTCTTTCTATTAATTTAAGAAAAGTATTTCTTAGGCACATATATTATATTATTATTAAGAAAATAGAATTTTAATTTAAATCTATTAGTAAATAGAAAGAAATCCAATTTTTTAGAAAATTACCATAAGTTTTGCATGAATAGAATCCACCATAATTTATACAACTATAACATTAGAAAGAAAAAAACATTAGCATCAATATTATTTTTGAAAATTAAGGATTCAGGTTAACAAAAATTAATACCTGAATTTCATTATATTCAATTTTGTAGATCTACAATTATGATCATCCATGAATTTACCTAAAAAAAAGATTATGAGTTTATTTCAAATTACCAAAGTATAAAACAAAATATAGAGAACAACACAACATACATGTTTTAAAAGGTGGAGAAATTGTTTGATCTTGATTGCCAAACAACCACTACAAAAAGAGGGAATGAAAATTAGAATCTAATGAATAATATAAAAGACCAAAATTATAATACAAAAATAAATTCGAGAACATGATAATAGTTTAGGGGTTTTTTTTTCTTGTTTTTGAGTTATGGAGGATGGTTAGGGTATCTAGTATTTATAATAGTAAACGACCTATGATTTTAGGGTTTTAACTAAGACGGTGTATTCTTGACAGATTTTTTAATAGAAACCCATTTAGATTTTTTTTGCTATTTTTTATGAATTTTGACTTTTAATTCATATGTTTTCGTAATTATTTTTTTAATAATTTGATAAAAATTTAATAAGGGTAAAGATATCCAGATGTGGTGCGTTTCTACAACCTAAACAGGAGAAAAAAGCTTGTCCGAAAATATTTTAAGGGTAATTTTCATTAAGAACAAGAGAGGTCAATTTTTGTGAGATTGAATGTGAGCTCTTTCAACTACTCCTTTAATACATTAGATAGTCATATTGAACCTATTATATATTTTATATCTTATTATATAAAGTTTGATGTCAAAATTACTAATTAACAAGATTGTGACATGTGTCAAAATTACTAATTAATAAGATCGTGACATGTGTCAATTGTATCATTCAGATGTTGACACATGTCAATTTTAAATTTATTAAAATTATAGAAAAAAAATGTAAAAATTCAAAACCTACCATGAAAGGTTTTATATAAAAAGTAAAATAGAGAAAAGAAAACCTAATTTTATTTAAAATATTTATACAGTTTTAAAATTTAGAAAAATTATTATAAGAAAATTATATATATATCATAAAATTTGAAATTATAATATTGTTTACTTATTTTAATTTTAAGTTGCTAATTGTACAAGAAAATATATTACTTTTTATATAAGAAAAAAATGATTGGGAAAAATGATTGTGAATATTACTGTTTCTAAAAAATGTAAATACTCACCTTTACACAAACAAAATTATTGTTGAAAAAAACATAAAAAAAAAAATTGTCTCATATTTTTTTCACCAATCAAATAATTTATTCAATAAGACTGCTATTGTAATATATAAGATAGGAGTATGTATGATTAACATATACGTTTTTGTAACTACACAAATGTTAAAGTAAATAAACATCTATATATATAAAGTTAACTTTACTCATTTCTGGTGCTGCCAAATCAGCCACCCCCTCTATTTAATAAGGCCAAATTTTTGACACAACCCACTAAGCAATTCTTTTTTCTTTGTTTCATATTTCTTTAAAAGCCCAATTTCATATTTCTGTAAAAGGCCAATCCAATAATAATACATGTATTATATGATGTTGAAATAAAACCTTTCTCCAGGAAGCTCCACTCTGCCGTCGGCCGTTGTGCGACCTGAAGCGTCCCTCGGCGATCCTCCACACCCTTTCGTTGTCTTTCCTGACTTCCATCTCCATCGTAATGTCTTCCTCTAAAACGGTAATTCAAGTCTTTCAATGTTGTCTCTTTCAATTGAAGTCCCACTACTTTTTATTCAATAGGTGTAAGTTGAAGTCCTATATAATGTCATCTCCTCTCGTTTCATGCTCTTACAATTTCCTTACACTCTCAAATTTCTCTTTACTTACATGGATTATATAGGACTAGATGAAATTTCTCTTCACAGTTTCCTTTCTCTCTTAAATGTTCAGTGTTCAATCTGCTGAACGGCAGCTAGGTTTTAGTCATTTTTTGGGTTATGAAGGTCTTTACCCTTTCTTTGTTGATATGATTTTCATCTTCGGCTTGAATCAGTATAATCACATGTGTATGGACATATATATATATGTGTGTATTGTATACATGTATTAATAGTTATATCTAATTCATTGAAATTGCTAATTTGCAGAAAAGAAGAAGACTGAAGCTAGAGGATCTGGTGAAATACTCTCACTAATTTGGGTATGTCTCTTTCTTAATTAGATTTTTGTTCGGTTCTTTACTTCTTTTAAATCAGATGTATATATGTTTGTTTATGTATCAATGTATGATTTAAGTATCCCTCCTCATAACACATGTGTCGACGCTGTCATACATGGTTTGTATATAGTTTTGGTCTCCTACCAGAACATATCTGCTTTACCGTTATAGCTCAAGTCGGGGCAACTTATTTCATAGTTGGTGGTTTTGTTGGTTCGCTCAGTATATATTCTATGTTGAGGCTCTAAGTAACAACTCAAATGAGTAATTGGCCTGCTTTCTATAAGAAAAGTATACTACATCGTCCTAGGTAGCTTTTTGGGTCTTTAAATAATAGGTCTTCCAGTTTTTCTGTTATGATCTGTTATCAAACTTCAAGCTACATGAATCCATAAACATTCATAGCTAGATCAGCTATTTGTTTCCATGTTGAACTAGATATTATTTTACTCTATGGTTATGTCTATGTAGAATTTAGTTCTCCAAAGAATACTAAAATCGAGATGATATTATATATCTCGGTATTTGATTTTGTTTAATTTCCATGTATATTATGGTATACAGTAGAAAGAGTTAAGAACTATGTTATATCATTTGTATTAGTTTGGTTTTCATTGCCTCATTTATATGTTTAGACACATCACATAACTTTAAGATGGGACGAAACAATTGGCATACATGCAGGTTATTCAATGAACAAGATCATATGAATATCAAGCTCAAGTGAATCCTCATGGTTTATGGGGTAAGTTAGATGTAAACCAATTTTTTAAGCATATAATGCCTTTTAACTTTGCTCTACTGTAGTTAAAAAATGCTTAAGTTCAGGACCTCATGTCCAAAACCTACTTATTATTAACTCTTTCGAATTAATCTTACTATAATTAAAGTAGAATATGTAACAAGTTCAAGCTTCATTAGGAAGGTTTATTAGTTTCCTTCTGACATATTCAAGTGAACAATTACTTGAATATTGTGCGTACATAACTTTCATCCAATAATTTATGATTTAGGCTAATGTTTGTTTTTTTCCAGTCGTGGTGTAATCGAGCCTATGCCAGGAAAGCTCAGAGTTCATGTCATCCACTTAACGTTCTCAATTATGCAAATTCCATAGTAATCTCTTGCCCTTTTCATATGACTTTCTTTAATCCAGAAAGAAATGAAGTGTTTACTAAAGAATGTTAAGTACAAGGGTCAAAAGTAATTCATGACCTGGAAGCGAGTCATGTAAAGATTGAATTGTCTTCAAAGATGGAATTGTCTTCATCCTTTTTAAGAAAGATCAGGACCGGGAAGCGATTAAAACCACCATTAGATAGATGGGCATATTGAAGTAACATGAGTTTCTTATTTTGTTATATTTTCCATAAGACATAGTTTAAACCCCTTAAGAATTGAGTTGGGTTCAATATTTATAAGTTGTTCTTACTTTTGTTCATTTTTGCTTGAATTTAAATTTATTACAAATGTTCAATTTACTAGCTCCAAACCAATGAAATGATTTTCTAAAGAGAGGAAAATAGCCAAGTGGAACAAAGAAAAAAACTTTAAATGTGAAATGTGTTCACAAAACGTGATGAAAAATTTGAGGCTCTTCAATCTCATGTATATGAAATAACCAACTCAGTTCTTCTAAATTCTCTTTTTTTAGTCTATATTTTATTGTAAACCACTGATATATGAAAGCTCATATTTCTGAAATCATATCTAATTTCATACTCTTATGTTGTGACCAAAAGAATACGATATACTAAAAAATACATAAAATTTCTTAAAACAATTCGATTGCGCGTAGCGTGGTTAAATTTCTAGTATAATATATTTTTTAATGTGTTCATAAAGACAATTTGTTAGTAGTAGTAAAGACTAAAGAGTATATTTTAACAGTGTAACATCCGTGAACCGGAATTCCGGTTTAGGATGTGCATCGATCGATGCAGTAGGAGCATCGATCGATGCTGACTCAATTCTGTGCGTTTTGACTTAAGTCAAACGCTGCGTTTTGGCGAGAAGAGAAAGGGGAAAACCCTTAACTCGTTTTCTTTTCGTTTCATTCGTGTTTTGGCCGTTTTTGGGAGAGAAAAGAAAAGAGAGAAAAGTTCTTGAGAGTTCTGGGAGTTTTGGTGTTTTCCTGAGGAGATCTGTAGCTGGGATTGCTGTAGGAGCTTCTAGGAAACGTTTTCTTGCTGTTGTGTTGTTCAGATTTCGTCTTGGCACAGGTAAGTGCAGGACCATGGCTTATCTAAGCTAGAGAATTCAGTGATTTGCTTGTTGTTTGTTGTTAGACGTATTAGATTGTTGTTAAGGACGTTAGGAAGCTTTCTTGTGGCTTGAGATTGAGTTTCTGTGGTTGTAGGAACGAGATCCGGCGAGAAACTTCGGAGAAATCACGGTGCTCGACGTTGCGTCGATCGATGCATAGCTTGCATCGGTCGATGCAAGTGCGAGGACGGCGCGATGAACTTTAGGGTTTTTCGTGTGCGTCGAGCATGCGTCGGTCGATGCAGACTGGGTATCGGTCGATGCAAGTTACACTTGCATCGATCGATGCAGCTTCTGTATCGATCGATGCTTCTCCTGTGGGCATCGATCGATGCGGGTATGGCATCGGTCGATGCTACGTCCTGTTTGTCATTGTTTGTTGATTGTTGTGTGAAGATTACTGATACTCTATTGCTTGTGTGTATAGCCCAGTAGATGGGAGGATTG
>NC_025702.1:8419919-8420936 GCF_000633955.1 Camelina sativa | reverse complement strand
TCAGGAGGTGTAGATCCTACTGCTGCGGATGCGTGGAGGACAAGAGTGGAACGTAACTTCCACACTCTGAGATGTCCTGAGGAATTCTGGGTGGACATAGGGGTCTACTTTTTGAGTGGAGATGCTGAGTTGTGGTGGAGGTCTGTGGCTGCTAGGAGGGTGCAGCGGGAGATGACTTGGGCTGACTTCGTTTTGGAGTTCAACCGCAAGTATTTTCCTAGAGAGGCATTGGATCGTTTGGAGGTGCAGTTCCTTCAGTTGTCTCAGGGGACACGGTCAGTGCGGGAGCTGGATTTAGAGTTCAGTCGACTTTTATGTTATGGGGGTCGGGCTATGGAGTCCGAGGAGGCTCAGGTGAGGAGGTTTATGAGAGCTCTACGGGATGATTTGAGAGTTCACTGTAGAGGGCGGTACTATGCTACGCGTGCAGAGCTGGTTGAGACTGCAGCAGAGATAGAGGAGGATATTCGGGCACAGTCAGTGTCGGTTACTCCAGTAGCTCAGCCTAGTAAGGCTCAGCAGCAGGGTGGTTCCAGCAGGGGCGGTAGGCTTGCTCAGGGAACCAAGAGGAAGTGGGAGGCTACGCAGAAGCCGAGTGGTGCGGNATCGCGGCAGTTGCGGGTGCATGAAGTCAACTATCCTACTCATGATTTGGAGATGGGTGCTGTAGTTTTTGCCNATGTTCCGACGGCAGGACCTCGGGTTTGTTATCACTGTAGGGAGACAGGGCACATCAGGCCTTTTTGTCCCAAGTTGCAGCCGGCAGCAGTGGCAGCGTTGCAGCAGGTGCAGCCTGGAGGGCAGCAGGTGGCACGGATTGAGCAGGCGCCACGGGTTTACACGACAGCAGAGACTGGTGGAACCAGTGCCGGGGCGATCACAGGTATAATTTCTGACACTCTAACTTTGTGAATTTGTAGTAGGTTCAGATTGTATATGTTTCCTGTGATAAAGTGTTAGGTTCTCAACACATGAGGTTTGTGTAGGGACCTTGTTGGTGGGCGGGTTTAAGTCCCA
>NC_025702.1:8415008-8415728 GCF_000633955.1 Camelina sativa | reverse complement strand
GGTCTTTGTGACGGTCCTTCGGGACAGATGGTCTTTGTGACGGTCCTTCGGGACAGATGGTCTTTGTGATGGTCCTTCGGGACAGAGGGTCTTCGTGACGGTCCTTCGGGACAGATGGTCTTCGTGACGGTCCTTTGGGACGAGTGGCCTTGGTGGCGGTCCTTTTTAGGACATTTGTTTGGCCTTGGTGGCGGTCCTCTTGAGGACATTTTGTTGGCCTTTGTGGCGGCCCTTGTGGCGTGTATATGATCCTTGTGTGGTCATATGGTATTCCAGTGAGGGAATATGTGGCTGGTACATCATATCTAATTTCATACTCTTATGTTGTGACCAAAAGAATACGATATGCTAAAAAATACATAAAATTTCTTAAAACAATTCGACTGCGCGTAGCGTGGTTAAATTTCTAGTATAATATATTTTTTAATGTGTTCATAAAGACAATTTGTTAGTAGTAGTAAAGACTAAAGAGTATATTTTAACAGTGTAACATCCGTGAACCGGAATTCCGGTTTAGGATGTGCATCGATCGATGCAGTAGGAGCATCGATCGATGCTGACTCAATTCTGTGCGTTTTGACTTAAGTCAAACGCTGCGTTTTGGGGAGAAGAGAAAGGGGAAAACCCTTAACTCGTTTTCTTTTCGTCTCATTCGTGTTTTGGCCGTTTTTGGGAGAGAAAAGTTCTTGAGAGTTCTGGGAGTTTTGGTGTTTTCCTGAG
>NC_025702.1:8393797-8414948 GCF_000633955.1 Camelina sativa | reverse complement strand
AGAAGTTACAGGAAAGAACATCATTAGCAAGATTGAGACAGAGCCATAGAAAATTAAGACACTAGTTGTCTTGTTCAGAGAAACTTAAAAAGTGTTTCAATTAGTTACAGAACTCATCAAAAGAACAAAGAGGACAGAACATACCATTCACTACAGCTTTGTCGGGAAGATTTAGCAAGAGAGAGTTTCTGGTGATGATGGAGATGTTGATGATGCTGTAACAGAAGATGCTGATGATGATGCTTGTCCATGAAGGAGAATTATGTTCAAGAAACCAGAGAAAGAAGAAGATGGAGATGGATTAGTTTGGTGATGGTAGTTAAGTGCTTGTTTTCTTTCTCAGGCAATTTTCCAAAACCAAAGAGAGAGAGAGAGGGTGATGATGATGATGGAAATGGTAATGGGAGTGTTGAATGAGCATTAATCATAGTATTTGGCAAAATCCAAAGTTTTTGTCTTTGTGTTGTTGGGACCCTTGACTCACTTCTTGTGTCTCTCCAAATATTTCTCCTTTACTTTTTTCCCTCTTTTGAAATTTCAAGATCAAACCTTTTTCAATCAACATTGTCAAACGTGAATTTAGCCACCGTTTCCTTTGGGATAAACAAAAGATTCTCTACAAAGTTGGGAGGAGAAAATAATGAATCAAAGATTTAAAGAAGTTAACAATGGTAATTAGTAATTACTAATTACTAGCTAGTGAAGGTAAACGGACAAGTTTAATCTATATATACATTTTTGAAGTACATTTTTGCTTCTATCCATTTATTTGTATTTATTTAGAAATTTATTTACAAACTTAAACCCTAAAACATTTCCAAAAATAACAATACTTCAGATTTTGTTTCCTAAATATTTTGCATAGCATATGAACTAAAAAAATACAGCATAATCAATATGGACACAGAAACTGTGATATACTTAACTCACCTTCTATTGTGTATTGGAGATATTCTATCTCTGAATCTTTTACAAACAAAGAAAACAACAATTTGATTCTTATTTTGTTTTCCAAAACGTGTGAGCTTTGATTTTTAACGTAAGAAAAACTTCGATTCACATTTATTTAAATATTATAATTAATATATATAAACTTAATAAAATTTTAAAATATTATGAATATGTAAAATTAAAATATTTTAAAATAGTATATAATATGGTTATATAGTAGATGTATTATAAAGAGGACTTGTTAGAATTAATAAAATATTATTAAATTTGTGCTAACACGGGTTAAATCTTTATTTTATTATTTGTCAACACTATTAATATTAGAATATTTGACATATAAAAATTAAGTTGAATTAACTAAATTGTGTAAAATAATTAAATTATTAGGAAAAATGTGATTTAGTCATAGCGTATAAATGACTTACTATGTATTTAGATCCCTTATTTTTTATTATAATAATTAAAAATCAAAATAGAATCTCAAACACTAAGTAAAACAAAATAAATATAACTAGCAAATGGTCATGAAGTATATTGCGGGTTAAAGAATTAATGTAAAATTTTATCCGCACAAACGAACGAGAAATTTAGTTATTTCTCTATTTGAAAAATATTCAATATTTAACGAATAAATAAAATATAAATATAAATAATAATAAAAATTATATACACACCGAGTGTAAAAATCTAGTATATTTAATAAGAGATGACCAAAAAAACAAAATAGAGAACAAAAGAAAAAAGTAAAAAGGTGAAGAGGCTTGAATCCAAAGGTAAAATGATTTGAGAGTGGGAAAAGTTAAAGCGGGAACAAAAAGGAGCGTTGATTTTGGAAATTTTATTACAATCCTAAATCTTCTTTTTTGGTTTGCTTTTGTCTCTTTGTCATCATTTTTTATAATCTTTGTATTTTTTTGTCTTAGCTCTTAGGGGTAGAAAGCATAGAATCCCCTTTCCAAACACACACTAGTTCTACTTTATCATTTTACATTTGTTTATGGTATATATATGTTGGGGATGGGTTTTAGAATTCTATTATACGGTTGGAATTTTTTCGACGGTTGTGAACTCAGGGAACTTGTGATGGATGGATTCGGCATTCGGGCATTGGAGAGCGAACCCAAAAAAAAATTCTTGGTTAGTCGAGTCGATATGACTTTTTTCTGGTTATGTCATGGTGCCCCCTTTCTAAAAGATAGGAATGGTCAAGATGGTGGATACAAATAATGAATCACCCCTTATTTATTTATATCAACATAAAGTTAAAGTCATAAAACTCTTCTTAAATGATCATAAATCGTAAAGAAATATTTCTTTTGATAACCTTGAATGATCTGGATCAGCATTGAGCGAAAGATACATAACTAGAGTTTGGCTCAACGTACGTCAACCAACTTAAGCCGTCCGAGTTTCTACTAATTCCAGAAATGACAGAGAAAACTTATTCTATTGTATTTTAAAGTTATCCGAATAGAGAGATCTTATTCGACTTACTTTGCAAGGACTTTACAAATTACAATACAACCACCCGACAATACATACAGTCACACACAGCTTATACTTTTCAAAATACATATGATTTTAGTTTGTATATAAAATTCGAATAGTCCCTTAGCCCCTTAGGCTCCAACTACCATTAGGCTACGTACAAATAAGTTGGACAGATTCATTAATTTAATTTTATGAAAAATGCCTTACTATTAAAGTTACACTCGGCCATCTAAAATAGTAACGATATATTTATTTGAGATCAGACAAATTGTAGAGTTTGTTAGCTGGGGGTTGTGTTGCGTTTTGCGTGTGATGTCGATTAGTTGTTATTTGCTTGAACCAAGTAGGGCCCGAATCACGTTCAACGTTACTTCATTCACGTTCACGTACTTAATAAGTCGATGTATGTCCAATTGTCCATACATATACCGACGTAATGGAAACTTCTAAAGATAGATTTTTCCATTGAAAAATGTATATAAATAGTGTAGTAGTTTGTTTAGTTTGACCAAAACATAAGGTGATGTGCATCGAGGATTTCTCGACTAACACTACAAGAAAATAGTCGATTTGCGATGGAAAAATACATTGCAACTCCCTCGCAAATAGACATTAGCAAGGGATTTGCGAGACACACCAGTTCCTCGCAAATCGCGTCTCGCAAATTGGTGAACATTGCAATTCCCTCACAAATTTTGCGAAGAATATTCTTCCTCGCAAATCTCACGCACATTACGAGGGAAATGTTTCCTCGCAAACGACACGCAATTTGCGAGGGTCTACCTTCCTCACGGATGTAACGCAGATTGCGAGAGATTACTTTTTTCGCAAACGTCACACAATTTGCGAGGGATTCTGTCTCTAGCAAATACGTTGCAATTTTGTCATAGTTCATCCCTCGCAAATTGTTGTAAATAAATTAAATAAACTATCAGAATTGATATTCAATATAAATCATTGTTTGATATTTTGGTGTGAATTTAAAATCGAGAAATAAAATTCTAAAAAAAAAAAAACAGAATTGAAATCGAGAAATAAAATTCTAAATAATATAAAACATAAATATGACAAAAAGATGTTGTGTTTTAGTTTGTCCCGCACAGGGGATATCAGAACATAGATCAAAAAGGTTTTAAAAGGATTGAGAGAGAGATGTCACGTTTCTGGTCCCAGTTTGGCTACCAGCTGCTACCATTTCACCGGTGTTGCCATCTGGGTTGGTGCCCTTCGGGTTGGTGGAAGCTGGGTTTGTCGCTTGTTCATTGGTCGGGTTCCGGAACTTGGCAGCAAACTCAGGATCTTTTTCCGCGAGGTAGTCGAAGTATGCATCATAGCTATGCATTCTTTGAGAACTTTCTTGGATTTGAATTGCCTGGGTTTGGATACACTCCTCAGCTGCAACAAGTTTCTGAGACAATATAACCGGATCATTGGCTGCAGACAGATGTGGTGGACCGCTACTGGAAGAGGACGCTTCAAACTGTAGAGAATCAACTCCAAAAATCCTGTTTTTCTTCTTCGGAGCAACCTAACAACATAACAACAAACAAAATCGCAAGTTATCACATTCAAAACAATAGAAGATATCAGAAAACAAGATAACACAAAACAATTGGTGGGGGAATGACATACAAAAGAATCACAAGTTATAACATACAAAACCATCAAAGATATCACATACACAAGATTCACAAATTATCACAACCAAAACAATGGCAACAGTTCAACCAACAGTCAAAACAATGATAACAGTTCAACATTTCAAACAAAACAATCGCAAGATATCACAAAATCATTAGAAATACAATCATTAGTAAACTTAACAACACAGTTCAACCATCTAGTATTTAAAACCAACAAAACTACAAATTTGTAACTTACCTCAGTGTAAATTTGGTTTTGATATGAATGGGCACCCCACTAGAAGCAGAACTCTCTCCATTATCCCCTGTACATATCTCAGATTCAATCAGTAAATGAGCCATCCGGTTTTCGATGAGTGTCTTATAGGATTCGTAGGAAATCCGGAATTAGCTCACCAGTGATCTGAGACTTGAAAAAAAAAAAACATTGATTAGTTACCAAATAAAAGAGTTCAGAAGGCATAATTATAAGAAAAGAAAAAAAAAAACTTAAAGAACTTACATGCTTTCGAGCACGGGCTTTAAACGACGTTTGGCCTGAACGGTGCTTGTATATTCCGGTGCCCTCCGGATCATGATAGCGAGCATTCCGACTGTTGTTGCTCTTGATTTCTGATTTTGGATCAAGCCATTACCGAACAAGACCAGCCCATACTTGAGGATCAATCCATCGTGGCTTTGCCTCATCACCTTTAAACTTCCACTTTGACTTCCACCGTGACACTTGATCACACATCCTGTCCTTCAACTTGCCCTCAAACTCTTGCCTCACTCTATCGTTTATGCTACGGTCCCAGTTGTATATTTACTTGCAAAAAAGAAAGGATTACTCTATATTTAATAACGGCATAGAAAACATATTGTAAATAGCAAACAAAGAGACTGAACTTACCGCAAACGTTTCATACAACCGGTCTACTACTGCATTCGGCGTCTGTGTCCAATTGGCATGGGGCTCTGTGAAATCTCTTTCAAATATGCTTCAAACAGTAGCCGCAACACAGGAGTCTTGGTCAAACCTTCAAAAGAAATACATATTTTAGAATCCAAGGAAATACAAATTTTTAATTATATTACAAATTAAAAACATTAAAAAATTTACCACAAAGTTCCAAAAGGTCGGCGAGGATCTAGTTTAGTTAAACCAGATCATCCAGGATCTAGTTTAGTTGAGACGTTGGAACATGACTGTAGAGGAGGAATGCGCAGGTTGAGATGCAGGAATGTCAGGATTCGGCTCAGTGCCACCATACGAAAGAGATGGTGAAGGCATATTATTAGAAGGAGGCGTCACAGGCAGGGGTTGCGAGGTTGCACGACGATTATTGTGAGAACCGGAGGGACCGCGACGATTAGAAGCACTGGGAGAGGCTAAACCTTGATCCGACAGAAATCTTGTGTAATCGTTGCCTCCAAACATCTATAAGAAAAGAAAATCAAAATCCCAATTAGTAATTAGTAACATGCATAGATCAAAATCGGAATCAAAATCGAAATTAAAACCAAATTAGGGTTTATACATAACAAAATCAAAATCAAATAAAAACAAAAATTAAATTAGGGTTTATACAAAACGAAATCAAAACCCAATTAAAAGGAGATTAGGGTTTATACAAAACGAAATCAAAATCAAATACGAAACGAAAACAAAACGAGATTAGGTTTTATAAAAAACGAAATCAACAACGAAAACAAAACGAGATTAGGGTTTATACCTTTCAAAATGCGATTGAATAAGATCGGAAGAAGAGAAAAGCAGATCGGAAGAGGAAGAAGACTAGTGTTTGATCGGAGGAAGAACTAGATCGAAAGAGGAAGAAGATGGTTTGATCGGAGGAGAAAGAACCAGATCGGAAGAGGAAGAAGATGGTTTGGTCGGAGGAGGAAGAACCATATCGGAAGAGGGAGAAAATGGTTTGGTCGGAGAAGAAAGAACCAGATCGGAAGAGGGAGAAGATGGTTTGGTTAGAGAAGGAAGAAGAAGATTAGGTTTTTTTGGCGGATGGTTTGAGCTTCGCTCAAAATCGATTGCGTTTGTATATATAAACATTTTGTAACCTCGCAAATCTCTCGCAAAATTTGCGAGGAATTACCTATGAACCCTCGCAAATCTGTCGCACTTATTAAATATTGCGAGGGATTAGCTAGACTACTGGTGTTTAGGGTTTATGATTTGCGAGGAATTAACTAGGACAACTCGCAAATCCCTCGCAACATATTAAATATTGTGAGGGATAAGCTAGAGTCTAGTTGTGTGTAGGGTTTACAATTTTGTGAGGGATTACCTAGGGTTCCTCGCAAATCCCTCGCATTATCGAGTCGTCCTTTTAGTTTTAGGGTTTTCGACTTTGCGAGGGATTAACTAGGATTTCTCGCAAATCCCTTGCAATATTTAAATGTTTGGGGGTTTAGGTTGTGGTCGTTAGTCCCTCGCAAAGTACATTTAATGTATAGGTTTTGCGAGGGCTTAACCATGACTTTGCGAGACATTTCAAGCATTCCCTCGCTATTCGAATGCAAATCCCTCGCAAATTGATAAATCCTTTTTGAAAAAACAAGAAAAACCACAATTGCGCAGTCAGATTCATCTTCTTAACTATTAGAAATTACTTTATTATCATTAAATTCTCCTCCATCATCAGACACTTCAAATTCTTCTATTCAAGCTCTTTTTCAAATACATCATCAACATACTTTAGGGTTTAGGGTGTAAGCTTAGGGTTTAAGCATCTAGTGCAAAATCTTAGGGTTTGAGCATCAAATTTCTATTGCAAACATATCAATAGAAGATGTCATCCAAGTTTAGGGTATAAGCTTTGCGAGGGAGTAATGACGTATTTTTGAGAACTAGCAGTTATTCCCTCGCAAGTCACTCACGAAGACCTAGCAAAGCACTCGTAAATCCCTCACAATATTTAAATGTTTAGGGTTAGGATAAAGTCGTAAATCCCTTGCAAATAATGTTTAGGGTATAGGCTTTTTGTGAGGGACTTACGACCACCATGCGAGACCATGAAAGCATCCCTCGCAATTCCAACGCAAATCCCTCGCAAATATCTATTTTTTTTTTAAACAACAAAAACTACAATTGGTCAATCAGATTCATTTTCTGAACTACTAGAAATTACATTATCATCATTAGAATCTTCTTCATCATCAGACTCTTCGAATTCGTCTAATTCACCCTCTTCTTCAGAAACATCATCAACATCTTCAATTTGCCTGTTTTGTGGATCAATGTGGATAACATCTTCTGTTGACATGTTTGGAATGGAAATTTCACCGACTCTTTCTTGTTGCAACACGACTTGATTATCAACTAACCCGATTATACGGCCTCGAGGATTAACTTTAATGACTGATAACCACATTTCACGTCTTGACCTTAAACGAGGATAGGGCAGAAAGTTCACTTGTTGTGCTTGTGATGCTAGGATGAAAGGATCAAATTTGGGGTATGATCTGTTTGCATTCACATCGACAACTTCCCAATTATTTACTCGTACGCCTCGGGCAGATGGATCGTACCAGTGACACCTGAAAAGTATGCATCTCAGGTTCAAAAGGCTTGGATAATCAACTTCTAATATTTGTTGCAAAACGCCGTAGAAATCGCTATCACCAGCTTGTAAGTCTCATAATCGAAATCCCGCTCTTTGTAAGTCTCATAGTCAAATTCTTCTAAATTAGGATATGCTTCACGAATCTGCATATCAAAAAGTCTAAAAAGATAGAGATTTATTAGTTCGCTATCTTAGAAAATAGAATTAATTTTAGTCTATAAAAAAGAATATCTTTCAAAAGGTTGAACATAATCTAAATTCCTCAAGATGTAATTGTGAGTTGCTCGACAATAGCTATGATTTCCCACCAAACTTCCTTTAACTTTCCAGCAAATCTTCCTATCTGAGCAAAGATATCTGGAACATCAGGAACATTATATGTAGGTGCAACGCCTCCGTCATCATATCGTCGAGTACGTGTTTTCTTTGTTCTCAAGGTGGGGCTAAAATAGTATGATGTGAAGTGAGACGTTTTCTCGGTTAAACTCCCGGCGACTATCGACCCCTCAACTCTAGCAAGATTTTTGGCCTTTCCTTTAAGAGATTTCATAAACCGCTCAAAATGATACATCCAGCGAAATTGCACTGGCCCACCAAGATCAGCTTCATGTGGTAGATGGATTGGAAGATGTTCCATCACGTCAAAAAAAACAGGGGGAAAGATTTTCTCCACGTTACAAATTAACAATGGAATATTATCTCGTAACTGCTCTATGCCATCACTGGTCAATGTTCTAGTGCATAAGTCCCGGAAAAAACTCCTATACCTACAAACCAATTCATGGGTGAATTAATATAATAAGTATATATATCAATATATAAATAAATAAATATATATATATATATATATCAATATATAAATAAATAAATATATATATATATATATCAATATATAAATAAATAAATAAATATATATATATATATATATATATATATCATTATATACTTATATACCTGCAATAGCTTCATGAACGTGTGTTGGCAAGAGCTCAAGAAATACAAAAGGTAGTAGCCGTTGCATGAAGACATGACAATCGTGGCTCTTCATACGTGAAATTTTTTGGCCTTGCTCTACACATCTTGAAAATTTTGAGACAAATCCATCTGGAAACTTCACTTCAGATTTAACGCACTCGAACAACACCTTCTTAGCCTCTGCTGACAATCAAAATTGGGGTAATGGTAATTTCCCATCTCTTGTTAGATGTAAATCGATCCTTCTGCATATTTCCGCAAAATCCAACCAAGATCTCCTGCTATCTTTTGTTTTACCCTATACATTCAGAAGTGTAATGATGAAATTATCGAAATTTTTTTTCTCGATGTGCATCATGTCAAGGTTGTGCCGCAATAGAAGATCTTTCCAATATGGAAGCTCCCAAAAAATACTCTGCTTGTGCCAATTGTGAGCGCTTCCATATCCATCTGGCATATTTGCTGGTGTGTGATAGTTACCCCCACGTTTACATGTTTCTTGAGCGCCATAGTAATCAATCTGCTCAAACAAATCGTTTCCAGAGACATAAGTTGGTGGAGGAACACGCACAACCTTGTTCTTTCTAAACAACTTCTTGTTCTTCCGGTACATATGATGCGAGGGAAGAAACCGACGATGACAATCGGGACGATCCATACAATAAGGACATGATAATCTTCCGTGTGTTGTCCACCCAGATAACATTCCGTACAAGGAAGTCACTAATCGTCCACATTAGCACTACCCGCATATTGAAATTCTGTTTTCGGAACGAATCGAACGTCTGAATACCTTCATACCACAATTGCTTCAGCTCATGAATTAGAGGTTGCAAGAAGATATCTAGACCTTTTACCAAAATACTCAAGAACAGAAATTCGCTTTGCATACACATATCTGGAGGAAGATTGTATGGCGTCAGTATAACAGGCCATAAATATAACTGTCTCCCTGACATACCAAATGGACTAAAACCATCTGTACACAACCCAAGATAAACATTCCTACACTCTTGAGCAAAGTCAGGATATACCGATTGAAAATGTTTCCACGCCTTTGCATCAGATGGGTGTGTAATTTCTCTTTCTTGAGTAGAATGTTCTGCATGCCATCTCATTTCCGTTGCAGTCCGTTTTGATTGGTATAGACGTTTCAATCTATCAGCAACAGGCAAGTACCACATACGTTTATATGGTACTCGCGTCCTTCCTTGAGTAGGCTGATATCTCGGCTTCCCGCAAAACCGACATTCCTGCAACTTAGCATCATCTTTCCAAAAAATCATGCAATAGTCAACGCACACATCAATCATTTCAGATGGTAATCCAAGACTCACAACCAACTTTTGTATTTCATAGTAGTTCTCAGCCGAGACATTATCAGCTGGCAAATACTCTTTAATGAGTTCAGCCCAAGAATCCATGCAATTCTCACTTAAGTTATTATCAGCTTTAGTTGTCATCATCCTAGATGCCAATGATAACTTAGAATGCTCTTCTCTACATCCATCGTAGATAGGTTGATTTGCATCATCTAACATAGCATAAAAACGTTGTGCATCTACGTTGGGTTCTTCTGTATTATTCTCAAGAAATGCAGCAGTAGTTTCATGAAATGCATCATTAACCATATCATGAAATCTATTTTCCTCATTATACCCATAGAAACCAAATTGATCAGATTCTTGATGCCCATAATTACTAGGTTGATCAACATCATAATTCATACTACTACTTCCAACATTACTGCTACAACCCTCTCCATGACGAAACCATACATAGTAATTTGGCATAAATCCTCTATTATAAAGATTCTTCTTCACTAGATTAAATTTCAAATAATTATCGTTGAAGCACTTAGGACAAGGACAAAATATCGTACCGTTTGTACGAGCAAATTCTTGGTTTGTCGCCTGGTACATGAAAGCGCGCAACCCATCACAAAACTCTTTCATCACATCACCGGTCTTCGGATCTCTGTGATTGCACATCCACCGTCGCAATGTGTATATCTCATGCTACCCCTTTCCAAACATTATTATGGAATTTAAAAGTTTTTAGGCTTTTTTTTTGTGTAGCCTTTTTTTCTTTCACAAGATTATTTTGGGTAGTAAGTGTTTTTGTTGGAAGTGTTTTGTGTTGTGGTTTCAATGGATCATGAACTTGCTATTTATAGGCTTACTAAAAATACCTGCTATGGATTTGCTAGGGAAATTTGCAAGGGATTTGCGAGGGATATATAAAAATTTTATTTTCTTGCAAGGGATTTGGGAAGCTTTTACTGTTTTGCCGACAATACAGTTACACTCGAGGAAAACGTGGTTGCCGACATCATCGTCCCTTAAAATCCCTCGCAAATTTGCTACGGAATACGTCATCGCTAATCCGTCGCAATGTTGCGAAGGAGTTGCAAGGTTTTTGCAAGGAATATTCGCGGACTCGCAAAACTGTATTAACTCCCTCGCAAATTTGCGAGGGATTTTGCTGTCGCAAATTTTGCGAGGGAATTGCATGTACCCTCGTGTGTCTAGCAAATTACTCGCAAAGTAGTTGCAAATCGACTGTTTTCTTGTAGTGTAAATTTTCACCAATTAAAAAATAAAAAGTAACAAAAAAGTAAGTGAGAAGATTTTTAAAAATTCTCATTTGAAAAACCTTGAAAAACTGTTCTAGACACATGGCTAATTCTAACTGGTTATATTTTTTTTTTCTGATTTATTATTTAAATAAATAATAATTCTATATAAAGATGATTAAAATATAATATTTTGAGAAGCTCACTTAATATTTACCAATGGAGATGCTCTAATAATAACAAATTTTATTAATAAATTAATTCGACTAGATTATATCAAACTCCATTCCACTTTCATCTCTAAATTCTATCTAGTTTACTAATAAATTAATTTACTAATAAATTTTATTAATAAATTAATTCGACTAGATTATCTCAAACTCCGCTCCACTTTCATCTCTAAATTCTATTAAATTCGACTAGTTTGACATTACTGTAAATGAGATGATGATGGTGATGAGATCCAGTGATGATGATGGTTGTGTGGTGGTGAGAAATACAAAAAGAGGATAGTACTTAAGATTAACAATGATTAAATCTCAAGTCTTGATTTATGAACCGCGACAACTACAATGGTGAGCTCTGTCCTAATGAACAGCGGCAATGATAGTGCTGAACTCCGCCTTAATGAACGGTGGCAACGACAAACGGTGAGCAACGTCCTAATGAACAGTGGCAACGACGATGGTGAACTTCGCCTTAATGAACGACGATGATGGTAGATTGCCCTTAAACGCTTTAATAGCTTCGTTTGGACCGAATGCCGACAGTTCCTTTCACAATTTCTCCAAAATTTGTCAATTTGCAAATATGTAATTTTCAAATTTGGTTTAGATATGAATGTTTTTTGATTCGACTAAGTTTATTATTCAAATCCTTGGGTTCACTAAACATTATATCCCTAGGGTTTAGTTATTTTTATTCAAACGAAATTAATTAAAATCATTGAGTTCATCGAAGCAACGCAATGGTGGTGCCAGAGACGTTGCCGGAGATCGTTTCCTGCTTTTGGTCGGGAGTAAAGAAAGCAAATAAGAGATAGATTGAAGGATAGTTTTGTCTTTGTATGTTAAAAAAAGCCTAAAAATAAAAGCATGGAAAGAAATGCCTATTTTGAATTTTTTACCAAATAAATGTCTATTTTGACAATAGCCCAATTAATGAATATTGTGTTTGTAATTTTGTTGTATAAGAAAATTGAAATAAAACTAAGATAATTTGTTAGAATGCCCCTTTTGAGATATCATTTTTCAAAAATACATTTTTTGAACATTTTTCATTTTTGTCCTCTTTTACACAACTATAATATGTTAAATTAATTTTTTTTTAAGGTTCAGGTTCTTTGTTTTACATTTAGGATATAGTTTTAAGGAGATAAAATTTAGTATTTGGAGTTTAGGATTTAGAATTTAGTCATTTTATATATTATAAAGGAGTATTTTTGAAAATAGACAACATGAATAGGTATTTTAAAAAATGCCCCTAAAAATAATATGATAAATTATTATTTATACCTTAAATATTATATTTGGGTTAAATTTGTAATTTTAATAAATAGAGGGTCACTATAAAAACTTATAATTAAAAAAATATTTGAAATATTTGTTTTAGTGTAAAAATAGATTAATAAGTTGGAAAAAAAGTCAAACTCTTCTCCTTCAGTTTGTGGGCTACCAATCTTATAAATTTCTTTTGAATAAATCACAAGTTTTCTTATGGTAATGTTGAAACTTGAAAGTTACAATAGAAACAAGGAAATAGAGAATTCACTTCTCAGAAAAACAAAAACAAAAGCAAAACTTAATGAATTTTTAAAATAAAATATATTGGATGATGGGTGGGTCTAAAGAAGATTAATTATAAAAAATGTAATTAATAATATCAAAAGCTGAGGATGTGGAGATGATTATGTGAAATTATGTCTTCTCCACCTCCATTATTACCTTTCAATTTTGATTAGGGCTTTTAGGTACAAACAAAAGCATCGTCTTTTTTTTAGTATCTATCTTTAACACAATAAAATGGGCTAGTCGACCAAGTCAGATCTTTCTTCAGTCCACTCACTCGTTTATTTTTTATTTTGGCAAGTCGGCACTACCAATATCCAATGTTGTGTTTTGTTCTATGTGTGTTATTTTTGAATCCCTTCTATGATTGCTTCTAATTAGCTAAACATCAAAATTGAGCATAAATCACTTACACTGACCGGGTCCAAAACTCTTTCTCCTCCCGTACAAAAACACATTGTAATTTGTAAATGTAAACAAACAATCGAAGCCTTCTTCTAAAAAAATATTGTTTTTAAGAGTTCGTTAGAACATAAAGAAAAATTAACTTAATGATAAGTTGGTAACAGTCCGTGTGGGTTTTACTTCAGCAAAATACAGTCCCGTATTTTTTTACTTCTGTTACCATTCTCATG
The DNA here is from genome assembly GCF_000633955.1 of Camelina sativa. Taxonomy (NCBI): domain Eukaryota; kingdom Viridiplantae; phylum Streptophyta; class Magnoliopsida; order Brassicales; family Brassicaceae; genus Camelina; species Camelina sativa. The sequence continues at coordinate 8,401,328 of NC_025702.1, read as the reverse complement.
AATTTAAATGTGTTATGGAATTAAGTTACTTTTTCATGATTTTTTAGGTTTATATTATAAAGTTGAAAGTCATGTTTCAACGTTTTCATATAAGTTAAAACTTTAAAAGTATAAAATCTGTTCAAGATATATCAACAACCGAAATTGTGGGAATTCTTGTTTCCTCCTGGAGATGATGGAAATGTGAAAGAAAATGATTATCATAAGGCCATAAGCAACATGAGTGGACCACTGGTAGGTAGGTATGTGGATGTGTGATGTTCTTTGGTTTAGATATTGAAACGGAATGGTGTAACTTTTTCTTCATAGATTTACCTTCTAATTTCGGAATCATGATGTAAGTCCAAGTTTCCCATAGACATTTTGCTCAAAAAAAAAAAGAAAAAAAAGAAAAGAAGAAGAAACAGAAAAGATAAATACAAAGAATGTCTTGCAAAGAAAACAAAAGGGGAAATGCAAAGGTCAACTAATGAAAGATAATTATCAAACAATATAAGCAAAGGACATCCAACATCTGCATTTTGATTTGGTTTGATTTGGATATTGGGTATTCGGAGTTTCAATTCAGGTAAAGTTTGAAATTAAAAAGTTTTTTTTTTGGGTGAACGTGAACTATTCATTATCTAAAGCAATACAACCAAATGAAAGGTACATAACATTCACCTCCATATACTTGGACCAAATGCAATGGGTCGATTTAGTATCACCCTGAATCACAAGGCAGATCCAACGCTACCTAACCGAGAAACATTGCATTTTTTAACCACAACGAGATAGATAACACACCACGACTCGGAGTAAAATCATCTCTTAAACCACCTAAATTGACCCTATGACACGAAAACAACTACTAACTCAGAGAAGACCAAATCCTATACTGATGAACAAAGTAATTCTAAGCTATTAGAACCTCATGATCGGCGTGTAGAACTTGTCCCAATAGCATCAACACCCAGAGGCGCAACATCAGAAGCTTGGTTTCTCCGACTTTCATTGTTCCGGTCCTAAGCCTAAAACGGACAATACATCCGACTGACCAGACCAAGAGACGCGAAGCAAAACCAGCATGAACAGAGGCTTCTCCGAACTAACCACGCAGTAAACAAAATGCTAATCGCCTAAAGATAAGAGATTGGAACACAAATTATCATATCTTCATTGATGCGTGTGAAATTTTGCTTCAAAATCTTTTACCTTAAAAGACCACACAACTGCTGCAAGTGTACAACTAATCGGTAGTAGTATTTAAGGATCGATCCCACAGAGAGAGAGTTGTTGTTTAGAGAATCCGTCAGAAGAGATGTAAGGCTAAGACTCAATAAAATGGGGGTTTTGGTTGTCACGGTCGTAAGTAAGCAATAAACGTAAATAAAAAGCAAGTAAAAATAATAAAACAAGCGTTGGGCATCAAGGCAAATCGCAAGGGTTTGATGATTTATCTATCTAGAAAAGTTTAGGATTAGTTTGTTTATCTAAAACTTGGACTACGAAACACGAATGAACCGTTAACTTATAGTTCACAAGCTAACCGTCTAAGATCACTATACTCTGTTACTCAACTGTGTCAGGCAACAACGCATAGATCAAAGCATTTAAAACAGGTTCGATTCTAATCCATGAGATTCCATAGGTAAGGGGTATGTGCTTCCTATGACTCCTCACACATCTAAGCTAGGTAAAGCACACATGCAAGCTTTTGGCAAAGCACACACACTATAGATCATAGTTAGTTCATGAGGCTAACTTAAAGCATTAAGCAAAGACTTAGAATTAAAGAATAAAATAAACTAGAATATAAATCTAACAAATCCTAAAAATTGCCACCTAAACTAAGATTATCTCCCCCCCTCCCCTTTGATTATCCCTTTAAAGCCAACTAGAAAACTACTCTAGCATGGAATCATCAAAGCAAGGTTTAGTTAATTCATAAACATAAAAGAATAAATCGAGAAAAATGTTTTAGAGATTACTTCTTAGAATCAAGTACAAGATGTAAAGACTTTTCCTTATGAAAACTACTGTATCAAACGAACAAGAAAAAGAGAAAGAGTTTGGTGAACTTCAAAGCTTCAAGAGATGGACGAGAGAGGGCTGCTGTTCGTGGCTGTTCTTCTGGTCGTCGGCTCTTTGGAGGCAGGTGAATGCACACACTAAACCCTTGGGCTTAGAAAAGTATTTATAGGGTTTTGTCTAGGTTTAGGGTTTTGTAAGGGTATAAACGTCTTTTCTTCTTGAGTGCAGGACAAGGGGCGGCTGAAGAAGGTTCTGGACCGTCGTGAATCCTCCGGGCCGAGTCGCCGTGAAGGTTGCTAATTGGGCCGTCATTAAAGTCCACTTGGCTTCAAACTTATCTTCTCGTTGGTTTATAACACGTCTCGGTAAATCAGGCCTAACTTCCTGATGCGTGAACGGATTGACTTGATTCCACTTCGAGAAGAAAGATGACTCTTCCAGATTTCCACAGAAACCAAGTACATCAAAATATGAGTTCTGAAAGTTCTTCAAAAGTTTCCCGTACTGTAAAGCTCTGAATCTGTCCTGAAACGTATTTTCCTTGTCTTTTAGTCCTTTTTCCTATAAAACTTGTAAACCCTTCTTGAAACCTAAAATACTTGATAATAGACATTAAAGCCTTGAAATCATACTAAAACTATAGGTAAAATGGGTAAAATAATGATGTTATCATTCACCTCACGGTGCATTTCCGGATTGGCCACATCGCATCTGCCTTGTTGCCTCGCTTCTTAGCTGGAATGAAACCATAAGATTGACCAAGCTCTCAAGAACGCCGGCTTTGAGGATGTCCTCAAATCTCGGCCACCGACACACACAGAAACCTCCCCAACAACCGGTAGACTCTAAGACCCAAGTCAACCGTAAACCCCAGATCAGCTAGGATCTCCGGCAGAAAGGATAGGGGTAGCAGGAGGGCGAGACCCAAATACCCAGATCCGACCCCCTGAAGCTGCATAGAAGGCCGTCCGGAGCAGCTTCGAACTACCACCATTCTCCCGAAGAGGAAAGGAAGCCAAGATCTCTCTCCGTAGCGTCATCCGCCGCACCGCCTCGATGCAACAGTTGGGCTACTCCTCAGCACGGCCGGAGAGGAAAAGAGAGCGAGTCACCCTACTACTACAACTGGAAAACAAAGCAAAAGAAGAATAGCAGAGCCCTCTCACACCGCCGGCAAAAGCCTCGGGCGGCGGAGAGGCAAACAGATCTCAGGCGGTGGCGGCTGTAGATCTAGGGTTTTTAGAGTATGGGTGATTATTAGGTTATTAGGTTTTTAGCGTGTTTGCTTGAAATTAAAAAGTTAGATATCTGAAACAGACGCAAATCCAATTTAACATATAATTTTTTTTAAACATAGATATACATATATTAAAATTTTCCAAATATGTTTTGGTATTTTTGAAAAAAAAATACTCCTTTTGTTTTAAAACGAGTGGTATTCTAGAAATTTTTATTGTTTAACAAAAAAATATCATTCTACATTTTTAACGTGTAATAATTAAATTTCATAATTTATCATTAACCCAAAGCTCATGTATATATGCTATGATAGTATGATTTTGATAAATATGTTCCAATAGAAAAACTTTTTAAGACAACAAAAAAAATAAATAGTTGTTAAAACAACTTCAAATGGAGGAGGAGATACAAAAGTACAAGATGTTGAGGATTGCATGGGAGCGAGATGTTGTCCTATGAAAAGAGAGGAATAATGCCTATTGCAGAAGGTTTACGACTAAGAGCATCTCCAACCTCTCTCTTTATTTGCCTCTATATATAGAGAAAAATATAACAATATTTATTTTAGAGGCAAATTTGTTCCTACACACCTCTATTCGCACTTCTAAAATAGAGATTGCTAATATAGAGGAAAAAAAATAGAGTTTCTCTATATATAGAGGAAAAAATAGCAATCTCTATTTTATAGGTGAGAATAGAGGTGAGTTGGAGTAAAACTCAACTCTATTATAGAGTTTCTCTATTTTAGAGATAAAAATAGGAAAATTCATTGGAGATGGTCTTAAGGATACTTGGTCACTCATTCAGGTTGCTAAACCATTCATGGATGATTACAAAGCGATCTGGTTCCCCTATGCTACTCGGAAATTTACTTTTATCACTTGGTTGGTGGTTAAAAACAGACTTTCAAAAGGAAACAAGATGCAAAAATGGACTTCAAATGTTAACCCGAGCTGCACTTTTTGTAACCATCCCATGGAAACTAGTGAACATCTGTTCTTTCAATGTTTTTCACGTAAGGTGTGGGAGCTAGCAAGGGGGCTTCTCTTGAACAAATACACTGTGACTAGCGAGAGATTGTTGCATTGCTTGGAGGTAATGAGTTCGACAAGGCAACAAGGTTTCTCATTAGCTGTACTTTTCAGAATACATTACATTCTATTTGGAGGGAGAAGAATGGCATGCGTCATGGAAAGCAACCTTCTACGGTGGAGAAGGTTGTCAAATTTATCGACAAAGATGTTCATAGCCGGCGGCTCAGCACAATCGGGAATGGAGATGATGATACCATTCAAATTTGGTTTCCCACCAGATTTTATTAAATCGTTTCTTTTTTCGAAATGGTGATACAATTATTTAAGAAGCGTTTTTCTTTGGCAATGTAAAAAAGTTTATTTTCTTTTTGAATGTAATTTAATATTAAATTTTTTAAAAATAAAAGTTTATACAACACTTATGTTTTGTTTTTGTTTTTTGAATTACATTGTTTTATCTTTTTTTCTTTTCGAGATCCATTATCTAGATATCTTCATGTGTACAATGGATCCGGATGGTTATTTCACGATTAGAAAGTTCGTATATTCAAATATCTTGTCAATACCAAACTTTAACAAAAAAAATACATGAAAAAAAAAAGAGAGACAATAAACATGAAACGAAAGGAGATCCTTTATGAAGGCATTCATAATATGCATGGTTGCACGCGACGTGATTGCTTCGTGCATTTAACTCTTTGATTGTCATCATTAATTGCTTTGGTCTCCTTTTCCTATAGAAGTCCTTTTCTTCTTGTGTGTGTGTTTGTGTTGAACATACATACCAAACAAGCATCCAATGTGGCAATGCAAACACATGAATATTGAAATTTTAATCCTATGAAGCTCTCAGGTGGACCGGTCTCATTTTCCCAAGCTCTCAGGTGGACTGGTCTAGTCCAATTAAAGTCGACAAGTTCGAATTATTTTCTTTAAGCAGAACAGATTTTTGAAAATTGGAAATATATATATATATATATATATATATATTATATAAAGCTTGATGTCACGATCTTGTTAATGAATACCTTTGACATCAAGCTTTATATAATAAGATGTGTGTTCTCAATAAAATTTGTCATGTCTAAGCAAAACTTAATTTATTAAGCATGTATATTAATCAATAAATAATGAATAACAATGTTAAAAAGAATAACATAAGTTATTTAACATAATTTTAGTCGGATATAAATTGTATTTATCGTTGTAATATAAATTTTTATTGTATGAGATAATATAAATCTTATGAGATAATATGTAATTTTTTATTGTAAGTAAGTACACAAAACCTTGAAAGAATAATGAATTTAAAAAAAAATTCAATACATGATGTGTATTAGTATAGTTTTGCATGTTTTATTTTAAAGATTTTAATGCATGTAGTAATATGAGAAACATGGAAAAAATAGAAAAATGAGTTTTAGGAATGAATTTTTGGTTAATTGATGAAAATTGACAAAATATTACTTAAGAAATTATGACATATAGAATAACAATATTTAGGATATTTTTGGATTCCAAAAATTTTGTGGATGTTAACTGATTTTTTTTGATTAATTTTATTGTTAAAGTTAAAATACTAACTAATATACATATTATCTCATATGATGCGCATATTATTTTTGTTATTAAAAATTTTACTCTAATTCATGAAGAAGTGAATTATGGTTTTACAATGAAATAGATAGTTAAATATGATTACTAAACTGAATCTCTAACAATGAAATTTATTTTAGAATAAAAAAATTTCAAATATTAATATGTATTCATTTTTTAAAAAATAATTTAAGAATATTAGTAAGTTTCTAATGTTTGATTTTATAATTTCAACACATGTATTTTTGTAAGGCATATGTCAAAACATAAGATAATTCAAAATAAATTATAATTTATAGGAATGAATCTTCAGTTATTTGATGAGAATGTCTTTATATCTTTATATATGTTTTTATTTTATAAATTTTACTCATGTAAAATTGATTAAGACATGAGGTAAAATTAGTACTTATGAGATAACAACATAACAAATATATCTTAAAAATGTTGATTCAGTTTTTTTTGCGATTTACATTTTGTTAATTTTTATTTGTATTATCCATTCTTACTAGATATAGATTTTATTTGATGTATTAATTATGTTTGATATAAAATATTTAGTTCTATGCATTAAGATGAAATATGTAATTAAACTTAAAATATGGTTTATTATGATGGTATAGATATTTAAATGGTACTCCTTGTCCTATAAGAGTTTTTGGGTAAAAGCACAAATATTATGTCATTTATAAAACTTCAACCAACAGAAAAATATACTGCATAGTTCAAATAGTCATAAATTGTTATATTACTAAAAATTATACATATAAATTTGAGAAAATATTATAAAATAGAGCAAAAAAAGCCTTAAAAACTCTTATATAATAGAACTGAGAGAGTATTAAAATGAAATATGAGAGGTTTTTATATTCAATATTAAAATGTTACATGATAAAATCTAAATACATTTACATTACTACTTATTTATTCTTAATATTTTTTTCAAATTTTTATCCGCGTAATAACGCGGCCCTCATCTAGTATATATATATAGTGCAAAAAAATTTATGAGCTAGTATTTTTAGGTTTTGGCTTCTAGAAATCTATTACACTACTAAAAGGATAATTTCGTTTTTAATAAAACATTTATCAAGATATATTACTTGATATCATTAGAAAATAATAGTTAAAGATAATACATTTTTGACAAAAAAAGTTAAAGATAATACATTAATAAAATTATGAATTGTCTTTCAGACTAAGTTAAAACCCAAAAGTATCAAGTCTTTAATCTAACCGAAGGCATCATTACCAATTTTCAACCATAAAATAAAATATTTTCAATTGATTCATTGTCTAAAAGCAATTATTTTTAATCTCAAGGCATCTTATATTAAAATAGATTTGTAAACTGTTTTTATTTTTTGGTTGCACAAAAAAGGTAAGTGTAAGATATGTTTGAATATTATTAATTTGATATACATATGTAAATTTAAAATACATAGAAGAATAACTCTGATTCATAATAAAAAAATGTCTCATAATTCACTCTATATAATTTAACAATTTTCTTTAGTTATTTTCTGAATATTCTCAATTAATATTATACATTACAAAGATTTTGCCTTCCACAAATATTTTGGCTAAAAATAATACTCCCAACTCCACAAAATTCTGAACCATTACAAAAAAAAAAAAAAAAAAAAAAA
>NC_025702.1:8363665-8393257 GCF_000633955.1 Camelina sativa | reverse complement strand
CACTAATCAGTATTGATTGAATCAGTCTTCAACTACTTACCTCTCTCCGGTTCTCTGTTTAGGCTATCTTTAGTCCCATAAAATCCTAATTAGCTTTGAGCCTTTGATTATAATGCTCCATTTGCTTTGGTTCGGTCTCTAGATTGTTTAGACTTGTAATAATTATCTAAACCAGTGAAGTTTTATGTTTTTTTGATTAGTGTTGTATCTGTTGTTATAATCATGCATTTCTTGTTTTTACAGCAACAGAATTGACCCATTCACTATGATGTGTTCTTTTTTTAAATCAGTTGACTGTGTTTCCCCTTTGGGTTTTGTAGAATGTTTTGTGTAGTCTACATTGGAAGAACAATGATGCCACCAAGACGAATAGGAATCTCAAGTTTAGAGTTTGTTCTGTTTCTGGAGGGTATAACACATCTGTGGAGAATGTACCTTTTCCTCGTGATTACGTCGAGCTCATTAACCAAGTAAGCTTTTCATTTTGCTTTACCGATTTTTTTCTAATCTTTATGGGTCTTAAACCAGCTAGCAGTATTGAGTTATGTATCATTAGAGACTGATGTTCAACTTCATTGTATAGTTTCCCTTCTGAAGTCATTAGAGCAATATTGAGTTAACGTATTACTACTTTAAACTGATGTGTAACTTCATTGTATAGTTTCCCTTCTGAAGTCATTAGTGTTGTGGTAGAGAGGATTATAGATTTCAGGTTTCTTATGCAACATTGGTAGTAAAGCAAAACTATAATTGGGTGATGATTTTGCTTTAAAAAATATAGGCTAAAGAAGCAGTTGAATTGGCTATGAAGGATGAGAAACAGTTAATGGTGAGTTTTGCAATGGTTGTTTTAAAATGGATCTAGGCTACGAAACACAGTTATTTGTCGTGATCCAAAGGGAACCCTTTTACAGGAAATTGAGTTCCCAACATCTGGTCTAGCATCTGTGCCAGGTTATAATCCTTTTTCACCTTATGTAATTTAATTCAGTGAAGACTTTCTTTTTTTGGCTTTTGTTATCTTAGCAACATTGTTTAATGTTCTGTTTCAATTGTGTGTGTTAGGTGATGGTGAAGGAGCTACAGAAATGACAGAAAGTATAAATATGATACGCGAGTTTTGTGACCGCCTATTACCTCCTGAGAAGGCTCGAACCACTAGAATTGTATGTAATACACTTTTTTTTGTTATCCAAAATAATGATAGCTTTAACGTCTATCAAAGTCTTTTTTAAAATAGCTTGCTTGACATGATTTGACTTCAGTTCTTCCCGGAAGCAAACGAAGTCAAATTTGCTCAAAAGACTGTCTTTGGAGGAACTTACTTTAAGTTGGACTATCTAACAAAACCCTCTCTTTTTGAGGACTTTGGTTTCTTTGAGAGAGTAAAAATGGTGGATCGAGTGAAGTCAGAAGACCAACTGTTCCTTGTTGGATACCCATATTTTAACGTCAACGGTAACTCCCTGAAAACCCCTTTATCATCATCATCATCCTGTTAACAATATCCACATTCTGACTCACTCCTTTGTTTTCCACTCAGAGATGCTCGTAGTGGAAGAGCTCTACAAGGAAGCTGTTGTGAACACTGACCGAAAACTAATCATCTTCAATGGAGAACTCGACCGCATAAGATCGGGATGTATCCTTTTTTTTTTTCCTCTCATCAATGAAACAAAGTAGAGATAGACTCTTGTTTCCCTTAAAAAAAAATGACAAAACAAAAGACTATCCAAAGTTCTTTTACCCGAAACTGGCTGCACTTACCCAAACACTCCTTCCAAAGATGGAAACAGTGTACTACATCCACAACTTCAAGGGACAGAAAGGAGGTGTTCTTTTCAGGTGTCTGTTTAAAAAAACCCTGCAAATTAATCTTCTCATGTTTCTTGATCTTTAGCTGAACCCGTTTTGTGTTTTGAATCGGTTAGATGTTATCCAGGTCCATGGCAAGTACTGAGGAGAACAAGGAACAAATACGTATGTGTTCATCAACAAGAATCCATGCCGTCTCTCAAGGAAGTTGCCCTCGACATTCTTACCTCTGCTTGAGATTCTTGTAATGAAACTTCTTCATTTATTCACTTGTAGCTACATGTTAAAAAATTTATGAACAAGAAGAAAAAAAGAAAGAAGAAATTATAAGCAATTTCCTATCTCTGAAGCTAAAAAAATCAGATGACCAACCATTTGTGGTAACATATATGGGCCTATTATACACTGGGCTAAACAGCATCTATTTGATAAGGCCCATTTTAAAAAATGAACAACTTAGGTAATTGACGACAATGCCCCTAAAAGCCCTAGTTAGTAAAAAAACTCTCGTCGAATATAATTTCGTGAGAGTACTCACCCAGCCGCTCAAGCTCTCAACAACATAGACGAAAATGGTGTCAGGATCAGGGATATGTGCGAAGCGCGTTGTTGTCGACGCGCGCCACCACATGCTTGGCCGTTTGGCTTCGATCACCGCCAAAGAGCTTCTCAATGGACAGAAGGTCGTCATTGTCCGGTGCGAAGAGATTTGTCTCTCCGGTGGACTCGTTCGCCAGAAAATGAAGTACATGAGGTTTCTTCGCAAACGTATGAACACTAAACCTTCCCATGGTCCTATTCACTTCCGTGCTCCTTCCAAAATCTTCTGGCGTACCGTTCGCGGGTTCGTTCATCAATCTCTCTCTCTCTCTCTCTCTCTCTCTTCAATTAGATTTTGAGTTCACACTCTCTTTGCCTCTTAATTGAAATCTCTCTGGTGTTGATTAAGTGGCTATTTTAGAATCAAATGATTTTTTTTGTGATTCAGTTTCAATACATTTGAAGTGATGATTTATAGTTGTTATGTGTTATGTGATTTTGTAGTATGATTCCACACAAAACGAAGCGTGGAGCTGCTGCACTTGCACGTTTGAAGGTATTTGAAGGCGTTCCTACTCCTTATGACAAGGTCAAGAGGATGGTCATCCCTGATGCTCTCAAGTTTGTTCCTTTTACCTTACCCTTTTTGTTTTCCTCTTTCGGTTTCTTAAGTTAATACTTCTGACGTTGTAAGCATTGTACTTGTTCTTCTTCAGGGTCTTGAGGCTTCAAGCTGGTCACAACTACTGTCTATTGGGTCGTCTTTCTTCTGAAGTTGGGTGGAATCATTACGACACCATCAAGGTATGTGGTTTACTGTTGTTGTCTTCTTGTCTCCATTGCTTCATAACCCACTTCGAATGGCCACTAGTTTATTTGAGCATTCGTAATGATGAGAAGAAAGATAGTTTTAGCTACTATAATGTGCGTTTCTAGTTTTGTTCAGAGAAAGAAGTGATTAGATGGAGAGAAAGATCAATAGATTCTCGTCTCTATTGCTCTTGAACCACTTCAATCCCTTGTTCTTGTTGGTGTGAGCTTTCGTAATCAGAGAGAGAAAGAAAATGCGTCTAGTTCTTGTTCATAAAGAAGTGGTAGATAGAAGTTCTTTAGCCTTCTTGTCTCGATTGCTCCTTGACCACTTTGATCGCTTGTACTGGTTGATGTGAGGTTTTGTAATGATGGAAAGAAATATATTTAGCTACTAGAATGTGTCTAGTCTTGTTCAAGTAGAAAGAAGGAAAGATGTTTAGCTATGAGGTTTTGTGTGTAATTAATGGTGTTTTGATATCTCTGATAAACAGGAGCTGGAGACGAAGAGGAAGGAGAGGTCTCAAGCTGTTTACGAGCGAAAGAAGCAACTTAACAAACTTAGAGTCAAAGCTGAGAAGGTTGCCGAAGAGAAGCTTGGAGCTCAGCTCGATGTTCTTGCACCAGTTAAGTACTGAGCTTATCAGTAGTAGTTTGTGTTTGCATGTTTTGAGCCGACCCAATTACTTTTTTACTATTTTACTTAGGTCTCTTGTATCGGAATTTGTACTCCTAAACATTTTCGTTCTTGGGTTCTATTTATCTATATATCGCGTGGCAAAATCCCTAAGTTACAACATGAAGTCTTTCTTATAGAAACTACAAAATCAAGACCCATTCTTCTGATTATCTCTCCTACGTACGCATGATTTCTAACAAATTCTCTCCCAGAATTTGAAAAATAAAAATACTTGCCTCCGACATAAAACTTATCTAGATTCTCAAGTCTTTAATCTTTTTATCTCTTCGACAAAAGTCCTTAAACTAGTTTTATTGGGCTTGACATAAATCCATTGTTATATGGTAGCTCAGTTTGGTCTAGGCCTGGGGATAAAAACCGTACCCGAATACCCAACCCAGAACCCGACCCGAAAAACCGGGTTCGGGTTGGGTACGGGTTTACCTATAAAACCCTATTAGATTCTATTTTCTAATACCCGTGGGTTCGGGTTAGGGTCGAGTAATACCCGATACCTGTTTGGGTACCCATTAAACCCGAACATATAAACATATTTATAATATTTATCATTAATATAATGCAATTATCCCAAAATTATAATCATAATTTTGAATATTTCATTTAGTTTTATACCTAAATATCAAAAATAATCAAAATATCTAAAATATTTTGTTATATAAGTCAAAATTTAACTAAATTTATTTAAATTTAATTATATTTTTTCGGGTACCCGGTAGTTCAGGTACTAATCGGGTTCTAAAATTTGTAACCCAAACCGACCTGTACCCGATAGTACCCAAACCAAACCGAACCCATATATCTAAAAATACCCAATGGATTCTATTTTTCTAAACCCGTTTAACCGAATCCGAATGGATAATACCCGAACCCAAACGGGTTACCCGAATGCCCATCCCTTTGGTCTATGGAAAATCCTTTAATTTTCTTCGCTATAAGTTTTATGTTGAAAACTTTTTATTGAGACGTAATTCGAAAACTAGGCCTAGGCATTTTAACCGAATCCGAACTGAAATAGGCAGTTTGGTTCGGATTCTGATAGTACTAAATACCCAATCGGATTTAGTTCCTTTGAAATTCGGATATCCGAACTAACCCCAAATAAATACAAAAATGCATCTAAGTAGGTTTTGATAGAATATGAATACTGTAATATTCCAATTATGTCCCTATGTAAACCTAATACACTTGTATATATACTCTTGAATCAATACAATACAACACAAGGTGAATTACCAAGTTACATGGTATCAGAGCCACCCTAAAAAACAAAACCCTATTTTTTAAACTGCCGCCTCCCTCCTTTCCTCTGCTCCTACGCTCTGTTTCTCGTCTTTGTCNCAACCCAGAACCCGACCCGAAAAACCGGGTTCGGGTTGGGTACGGGTTTACCTATAAAACCCTATTAGATTCTATTTTCTAATACCCGTGGGTTCGGGTTAGGGTCGAGTAATACCCGATACCTGTTTGGGTACCCATTAAACCCGAACATATAAACATATTTATAATATTTATCATTAATATAATGCAATTATCCCAAAATTATAATCATAATTTTGAATATTTCATTTAGTTTTATACCTAAATATCAAAAATAATCAAAATATCTAAAATATTTTGTTATATAAGTCAAAATTTAACTAAATTTATTTAAATTTAATTATATTTTTTCGGGTACCCGGTAGTTCAGGTACTAATCGGGTTCTAAAATTTGTAACCCAAACCGACCTGTACCCGATAGTACCCAAACCAAACCGAACCCATATATCTAAAAATACCCAATGGATTCTATTTTTCTAAACCCGTTTAACCGAATCCGAATGGATAATACCCGAACCCAAACGGGTTACCCGAATGCCCATCCCTTTGGTCTATGGAAAATCCTTTAATTTTCTTCGCTATAAGTTTTATGTTGAAAACTTTTTATTGAGACGTAATTCGAAAACTAGGCCTAGGCATTTTAACCGAATCCGAACTGAAATAGGCAGTTTGGTTCGGATTCTGATAGTACTAAATACCCAATCGGATTTAGTTCCTTTGAAATTCGGATATCCGAACTAACCCCAAATAAATACAAAAATGCATCTAAGTAGGTTTTGATAGAATATGAATACTGTAATATTCCAATTATGTCCCTATGTAAACCTAATACACTTGTATATATACTCTTGAATCAATACAATACAACACAAGGTGAATTACCAAGTTACATGGTATCAGAGCCACCCTAAAAAACAAAACCCTATTTTTTAAACTGCCGCCTCCCTCCTTTCCTCTGCTCCTACGCTCTGTTTCTCGTCTTTGTCTCTTCTTCAATTCTCGTCACTCTCCTCTTGTTTCTTGTTCACCTTATCAATGGCTCAACCGGCAGAGAAAGCTTTTGGTGTGACACACATCAAGTCTTACATTCCCTTGGTCCTTGATATGCAGAAGATGAACTATGATGCGTGGCGTGAACTATTTGAGACTCACTGTCTCAGCTTCAGTGTTTCTGGTCATCTCGATGGAACCTCGGTGCCTGCAACTCCTCAAGACACGGCCTGGAAAGAGCGTGACGGTCTGGTCAAAATGTGGATCTATGGAACGATCTCTCCTTCTATTCTCGACACGGTCCTCAAATCGCGTTGCACTGCTCGTGAGCTTTGGGTCACTATCGAAAACCTGTTCCGTGATAATAAGGAGGACCGAGCAATTCAACTAGAGAACGAGCTGCGATCCTTCACGATTGGTGATCTCTCTGTTCATGACTATTGTCAAAAACTCAAGTCAATATCTGATTTGCTTGCTAATGTCGACTCTCCTATCACTGAGCGCTCGTTGGTGATACATATGCTGAATGGGCTTTCTGACAAATTTGATAACATTCACAATGTCATCAAACACAAGTCACCATTCCCCTCGTTTGGTGCTGCTCGATCGATGCTGCTTCTGGAGGAAGAGCGTCTCAACAAACCCTCCAAACAGGTAACTTCTGCTCCTCTTGGTACCTCTACACCTCATCTGCTGTACACCGACGCAGGTCCATCAACGCCTCCGTCATCTCATGCGACCAACAATCGCAATTCATCTCCGCAACACTTTCCTCCTCAAACCAACCATGGACATCAAAACAGAGGACGTGGTCGTGGTCGCAACAATGGTTACCGTGGACGTGGTCGACACAACAATCACCACAACATTAACAACTCATGGATGCCGTAACAACCATCGTACTGGCCAGCTCCACCCCACCAGCAACCGTGGCCTCCACAACAGTGGCGTCCATCTCCAATGGCGTATCATGTTTCCACTACTCTGCCTCACAACAATGGTATTCTCGGGGCGTATCCTTCCTCGGTGCCAACTGGACCTCTGATGCCAACTGCAATTCCACCAAACATTGCTCAAGCCTTCGGCACCATGACGCTGCAGAACCCGCAGGATTCCAATTGGTATATGGATACCGGCGCCACAGCACACATCACGTCGGAACCAGGTACTTTACGTTCAGTTTTTAATTCGAGTACCATTCCCTCGGTCACTGTTGGTAATGGATCTTCTCTTCCCACCACCTTCATAGGCTACCTTTATCTTCCTTCTAAGACTAGACATCTCCACCTTAACAATGTCCTTGTTTGCCCCTCTATCATTAAAAACCTTGTCTCTGTTCGTCAGTTTACCACCGATAATTGGGTTTCCATTGAATTTGATCCCTTTGGTTTTCTTGTTAAGGACTTGAGCACACGGACTCCTCTTCTCCGATGTGACAGCTCGGGCTCCCTATACTCCATCAACAACTCGTCCACTCCACCTCTTTCCTCTCCTCAANTGCTGCTTCTGGAGGAAGAGCGTCTCAACAAACCCTCCAAACAGGTAACTTCTGCTCCTCTTGGTACCTCTACACCTCATCTGCTGTACACCGACGCAGGTCCATCAACGCCTCCGTCATCTCATGCGACCAACAATCGCAATTCATCTCCGCAACACTTTCCTCCTCAAACCAACCATGGACATCAAAACAGAGGACGTGGTCGTGGTCGCAACAATGGTTACCGTGGACGTGGTCGACACAACAATCACCACAACATTAACAACTCATGGATGCCGTAACAACCATCGTACTGGCCAGCTCCACCCCACCAGCAACCGTGGCCTCCACAACAGTGGCGTCCATCTCCAATGGCGTATCATGTTTCCACTACTCTGCCTCACAACAATGGTATTCTCGGGGCGTATCCTTCCTCGGTGCCAACTGGACCTCTGATGCCAACTGCAATTCCACCAAACATTGCTCAAGCCTTCGGCACCATGACGCTGCAGAACCCGCAGGATTCCAATTGGTATATGGATACCGGCGCCACAGCACACATCACGTCGGAACCAGGTACTTTACGTTCAGTTTTTAATTCGAGTACCATTCCCTCGGTCACTGTTGGTAATGGATCTTCTCTTCCCACCACCTTCATAGGCTACCTTTATCTTCCTTCTAAGACTAGACATCTCCACCTTAACAATGTCCTTGTTTGCCCTTCTATCATTAAAAACCTTGTCTCTGTTCGTCAGTTTACCACCGATAATTGGGTTTCCATTGAATTTGATCCCTTTGGTTTTCTTGTTAAGGACTTGAGCACACGGACTCCTCTTCTCCGATGTGACAGCTCGGGCTCCATATACTCCATCAACAACTCGTCCACTCCACCTCTTTCCTCTCCTCAAACGTTCTTGTCTTCCTCTATCAACTCCACCGTGTGGCACCGTCGTCTCGGCCACCCGGGAAACTCCGTTTTCAATTCTCTTATTTCTAATGGTTTAATAAATTGCTCAAAACCAGATTCTTCTCTTTGTCATGCTTGTCAACTTGGGAAACACGTTAAGACTTCCATTTGATAATTCTATTTCAATTATTTCTGAACCATTTCAAGTAATTCATTCTGATGTCTGGACCTCTCCAGTTTCCAGCATCAGTGGGATCAAATACTATGTTGTTTTTCTAGATCATTATAGTCATTTTGTTTGGGTATATCCTCTTAAACGAAAATCTGAAGTGTTTTCCTCTTTCTTACACTTCTCGGCTTATGTCAATAATCAATTTGGTCGTACAATAAAGGCCCTCCAATGTGATAATGGTGGGGAGTACAACAATCGGCTTTTTCTTGCTCACCTTGCCTCACACGGCATCACCTCACGTTTCTCTTGTCCCCACACATCACAGCAAAATGGGAAAGCCGAACGCACTCTACGTACTTTAAACAATTTTGTACGTTCTCTCCTGTTTCAAGCACACATGCCCACATCTTATTGGGTAGAAGCTTTGAACATGGCCACTCATCTCTTCAACATTCTTCCATCTCAAGCCATTCATAATGAGATACCATTTACAAAACTCTACCAACAACCAGTCTCTTACGACCATCTTCGTGTTTTCGGATGTTTGTGCTATCCAAACCTCTTAGCTACCACCCCACACAAACTAGCGGCGAGATCAATCGCATGTGTCTTTCTGGGTTTTCCTTCCTCGCACCGTGGGTATCGCTGTCTCTTACCACTAGAAAAATCATCATCTCTCGTCATGTCACATTTGACGAATCCACTTTCCCGTTTCACACTCTCGCTCCACCTCCACTACCTCTTACCAATATTGATCCACTACCTCCTGTCTCTCCCTTACTCCGTCAAACACCATCACAACCTCCGGCTCCGACACCGGTGCTGCAACCAACAAACACTGACCCTCCGCCACCAGTTCCTGTTGTGGTTCCACCTCCTGCCCATAAAATGGTAACCCGTAGCAAAAGTGGTATTACCAAACCACGCCAGCCTCTATCGCTTCTCACTCAAAAAATCTCTCCTATACCTTCTTCTCACCTCAAAGCTCTAGAAGATCCTAACTGGCATGGTGCAATGGATGAGGAATATGGTGCTCAAATTAAAAATCGAACTTGGTCTTTGGTTCCCCGTCCCAAATTAGTTAATATTGTTCGTTCTATGTGGGTATTTACACACAAACATGATGAAGATGGAAACCTCACTCGCTACAAGGCACGTTTGGTGGCTAATGGTAAGTCTCAAGAGGTTGGTATTGACTGTGATGAAACGTTTAGTCCGGTAGTAAAATCAGCAATGATCCGCATGGTCCTCGACCTTGCTCTCTCCCGCAATTGGTCCATTCATCAATTGGACGTCAAAAATGCTTTTTTAAATGGTGAACTTGATGAAACTGTGTACATGCACCAACCACCGGGGTTTCGAGATCCGTCCAAGCCAGACCACGTTTGCCTGCTTCACAAATCCATTTATGGACTCAAACAAGCACCGCGAATGTGGAATCAACGGTTTGCATCATATGCTTGTCGAGTTGGTTTCAAGCAGAGCAAATGTGATTCCTCTCTTTTCACTTACAACACCTCCCAAGGCAGGGCGTATCTCCTTCTATATGTTGATGATATCTTGCTCACCGCGTCGTCCACCGCTCTCCGCGATGCCATCATTGCTTCTCTCCACAGTGAGTTCACCATGACCGACCTTGGTCTGGCAAAGTATTTCCTTGGTATTTCCATCAAGCGGAACTCTGCGGGTCTCTTCCTTGACCAACGACAATTTGCATCGGATATAATCTTACGGGCCAACATGGACAAGTGCAACCCATGTACAACACCGGCAGATCCTCGCACAAAACTCTCCTCTGCTGACAGTCCTGCCTTCTCTGATCCTACACTCTATCGCAGCTTAGCAGGTGCTCTTCAATACCTCACTTTCACTCGCCTAGACATTGCATATGCTGTTCAGCAGGTGTGCTTGTATATGCATGATCCACGAGACTCACACTTTACTGCACTCAAACGCATCATTCGGTATGTTAAAGGCACACTTCAGCATGGCTTGCAGCTCACGTCAACGAAAACCTCCTCGTTAACGGCTTACACCGATGCTGACTGGGCGGGTTGTCCCTCGACGCGACGCTCCACCTCTGGCTACTGCATTTTTCATGGTGACAATCTCATCTCATGGTCTTCCAAACGGCAACACACAGTTTCAAGATCAAGTGCCGAAGCAGAGTATAGAGGTGTGGCCAATGTGGTTGCTGAAACGGTGTGGCTATGCAACTTACTCCTTGAGCTTCATTGTCCCCTCACCACTGCCACACTTGTCTACGGCGACAATGTCAGCGCTGTCTACCTCTCCTCCAACCCGGTGCAACATCAACGTACGAAGCATGTGGAGATCGATATCCACTTTGTACGTGAGCGGATAGCTCTCGGTCACATCCGTGTTCTACACATACCTTCGTCAAGCCAATATGCAGACATCTTCACAAAGGGTCTTCACACACCTCTATTCATGGAGTTCAAGTCCAGTCTCGGCGTCATGAACAATCCGGCTTCGACTGCGGGGGAGTGATAGAATATGAATACTGTAATATTCCAATTATGTCCCTATGTAAACCTAATACACTTGTATATATACTATTGAATCAACACAATACAACACAAGGTGAATTACCAAGTTCCAGGTTTAAACCCAATACCTTAGGCATTTACAAGTTTATCAAAAACTATTTTGCCACCTTAGTTTTATGTCATAGTATGAAAACGTTAATTATTTATATATATATATATATATATATATATATATATAATTATGTAATCTAAAATTGATTTATTTTTTTCTTTCTTAATCAACAGAACCCATAATTGTTTTATTGTTTTTATTACCCAGATCAATTTTAGTAGAAACATGTAAATCTACAAAAAAAAAAAAAAGTTTGTGGGGTTTGAAGAGGGAATGAGGTTGGAAGATAAATATGAATCATATCATATAATTTGCTATAAATATTAGATTTGGTAGAGAATTTGAAGGATTTAATTTTTGAAGTATTGGCCATGGATAAACAAATCTAGGGTTTTTTTGTTGAAAAAGAGAGATGAAGAAGAAGAAAGAGACAAGAAGAGGAAGATAGAAAGTATTTTTTTTTTTTTTCAAGACGGAATTATTATTATTATTTTTTTTTATGACTTCGGGTAACCCGAAATTACCCGAACACGAAGACATCCGATCTGAATCCGACCCGATATTAGAAAATACTTGATCGGGTTTTATATCTCTACATCCGAAAATCTGAAAACCCGAATATCCGAACCCGAATCCGATCGGATACCCGAATGCCCAGGCCTATCGAAAACAATGACAAAACTATTCTTAGCAATGTAAAATTTAGCCGATTGTCGAACAATTCTAATTGGATTATTCAGTTAAAAACTACTGTTTGATAGTTCGTACTCTTGGTAGTTGGATGTGGAAGAAATTGCTGAAATATCGATCCCAGGCCAAAGGTTTCCTATCCATTGAGGTTAAGAGTGGACTTCAAACTTCCTTCTGGTATGATCATTGGTGTACCATGGGTCAGTTATTTGATGTCGTTGGTAACTGTGGTTTTATTGCCCTTGGGATTCCCTCCTCGGCTAATGTTGCCTCCGTCCTTGCTTCTCACCGCCGTCGTCGTCAACACAGGGCAGCTGTTTTGAATGCCATAGAAGAAGAAATTGGCACCCTCCGTAATAGAGGCACTTCCATAGAGGGAGATGTGGCTTTTTGGAGGCACTCCAATGGCAACTTCCTCCCTTGTTTTTCTACATCATAAACTTGGTTGCAGCTCCGCCAATCTCAACCTCCGGTGCCCTGGGCCAAGGCCATCTGGTTTTCTGATGCTGTTCCTAAATTTTCTTTCATTCTTTGGCTTGCAGTGCGGAAAAGGCTCACAACAGGCGATCGCATGGCTGTGTGGGGCAGAGGCATATCCTTCTCTTGTGTTTTTTGCCAAGCACCAGTTGAAACGGTGGAGCATCTTTTCTTCTCTTGTCCTTATTCTTCTCGGGTATGGGCAGTTTTAACAAGGAAACTTCTTCGCCACCATTACACGACTTCATTTCCACAGATCCTCTCCCTTCTATCCAGTTCCACTTTCACTGGGACCCCCTGCTACATTCTTCGGTTGGTTTTTCAAGCTACAGTTCATGCTATCTGGTGTGAACGGAACAAGCGTCACCATGGCGATCCCCCTAATGCAGGGACTCACCTTGTTAAGACTCTGGACCGTTTGATCCGCAACAAGATTCTTTCCATATGTCGCCTCCGCCCTGACAAACTCACGGATGGACTGCACCTTTGGTTCCAGACACGTCCTTAGATTTTCTATCGTTTAGAGCCTGATTCTTTATTTATTCTGATGCTTCTTTCAATTCTTTGAATCTTCTCAAACACACGGACGCAACTATTGTACAAAGGTCCTTTTTTTATTTGAATAAAATTTAGCATTCATTCAAAAAAAAAAAAAAGAATGACAAACTAGCTAGTCTTAGCAATGTAAGGACAAAATACACAAATGCTTATAACAAGGACAACCTACATGACTAGACATCAATGGAAGCACTTTGATCAGCGTCTAGGTCTTCGAATTTTTTGCACCACAAATCACCCCATCTAGTTTTAAATTGCAGAATCTCCATCACGACCGCAAACAATCCAATGACACCAATGATGGTACTGTAGGCAATCTTCCATGAGCTTCCAGGTTGCAAGATGGCTAATCCCTTGTAGATGTTATAGATGCTTAAAATAATCACTATATAACCCATAGTGTGATGATACCAATTCCAGTATTTCCTATATTTATGATCCTTGTCCGGTCTTGCTTTGATGAAGAAATCCTAGAGCAAACAGAAGTATCCCTATCACTGTATGTGGCGTAGATCTCATTCCAGTGTGCTTGGCCATATAGATTGTAGTTCCTAATCCTCCCAATAAACCGACGACATAACCTGTAGTTTGGAAAATGATGTGAACGTAAAACCACACGAATGCTTATAACTAGGACAACCTACATGACACTTTATAGTTAACTTTTGTTAACCTCCCAATAATCCTCCCAATGTGTCTCGATTCTCGAATTCTCGATTCTCTCTATGTATTCTTACACTTTAGAGTTAACTTTTGTTATTGTAGTTCTCTGTAATCATAATCCTAATTACTTAGTCAAAGATAGTATAGCACGAGACACACAAAAAAAATTGTAATTGCATAATTACAATCCTAATTAATTTATGTTTGAAAGATTGAGGTTTCAATTTCGAATATAGAATTTTTTTTTTATATAAATTCAAGTTTGTAATCTAAATTTTGTGTTCATAACATCTTAGTTTGGTTCATGATATTTCAACTTTTTTATGAATAAGATTAGTTCTAAATTTTGTGTTCATAACATCTTAGTTTGGTTCATGATATGCCGACTTTGCTCACCAAGCACCTTGACAGACAAATTCGAAACAGGCTCCTCTCAATTCCATCCGGCGGTCGCTACCAAGGATGTATGGCTCTCTGGCTAGGCTCAAGATAAAAAGCTCCTGTTTATACAGTTTTAGCCAAATTTTTTTTTTGCCTTATAGTTTAGCAATGTTAAGATCACACACTTAAAACATTTAAAACACTTGGTGCATTATGAGATGTAAACAGTTTTTTCGAATAAATTTTACATTTTATTCAAAAAAAAAATAATAATAATTTGCAACTGTATTCAATAATAAAAAAGGTTTCTAACCCATTTCAAATATTGGGGGTTATAAGAGGAAACATGGCTGCATTGTAGGATGGTTTTAAATCATTTTCAAATGATTTTTTTTTATTGGGATGAACAGGTAATTTATAGGAAACTAATTAAAAAAAGACTTTCACTACTAATCCATTTTTAGTATTACGCAATATTTGACAGCTGTAAACACACACAAATCTTATATTCTGTATGATAAAAAAACCTAACTATTATTTAAGTTTTGCAGTAGTAGTAGGGCAGTGTCGACTTAACTAGGGGTGGACAGTGACCGCCCCGGATACATATATTAAATGGATATATATATTAAAAAAAAAAGTAGGCACTAAAACAAAATTTATAAGTTAAAGAGACAAAAATAAATTTGTAAGCTAGAAATGATACAACAAAAAAATTATATAAACGAAAGAGACTCAAAAATAAAATCAGTAAGTTTTTTAATAGATTAAGAGGCATTTTATTTTTTGCCCAGTCGCTAGCATATAATATGTTTAAATCCGCACGGAGTAGGGTCTAGCTATTCTAAAGAAGAAGAGTAAACTAATCAAGTTCTTTATATTTTTGTTTGCCAGAGTAAATGAACCACATGTTGTTTTCACTTTCTTTAATTAGTTTTTGAGTTAAAAGAATTTAAAAAGTCAACAAGCTCAAGAGTGAGAGAAGACGAGTACGAACCACTATTATTATGACTTCTCCCAACCACAACAAATCTGAAACCAGAGGACTTTTGAACAACTCTCAAGTCACAAATTCACTCTCATGGCTTCTTCTTCTCCTTCTTCGTCGCCTCAAAACTGGAGATACCGAGTTTTCACGAGCTTCCACGGACCAGACGTGCGTAAACTATTCCTCAGTCATTTAAGTAAACAGTTTAGCTACAATGGCATTTCCATGTTCAACGATCAAGAAATCGAGAGAAGCCAAACCATAGCTCCTTCTCTAACAAAAGCGATTAGAGAATCAAGGATCTCTATAGTCGTGCTCTCCAAGAATTACGCTTCTTCGGCATGGTGCTTGGATGAATTGTTGGAGATTTTGAAATGCAAAGAAGATATAGGACAAATAGTGATGACGGTCTTTTACGGCGTTGATCCGTCTCATGTTCGGAACCAAACCGGAGAATTTGGGAGCATGTTCAATCAAACTTGTGCTCGTAGAACAGAGGAAGAGAGACGAAGATGGAGCCAAGCTTTGAAAGTTGTGGGAAACATAGCTGGGGAACACTTGCTTAAATGGTAACATTTGCTATAATTTGCTATTTTTGATGGAAACTATTTGAATCTTTTCTCTTTTGTCAGGGAAAACGAAGCGAAGATGATTGAGAAGATTGCGAGAGATGTATCAGACAAACTAGTTGCTACTACACCGTCTAATGATTTCGATGGCATGGTTGGACTTGAACCTCATTTGTTGGAAATGAAGTCTTTGCTAGATTTGGATAATGATGGAGTTAAGATTGTTGGAATCTATGGTCCTGCAGGTATTGGTAAGACTACAATTGCTAGAGCTTTGCAAAGTCTGATCTCCAATAGGTTTCAACTTACTTGCTTTGTGGAGAATCTTAGGGGAAGCTATCATAGTGGTCTTGATGATTATGGTTTGAAGTTGCGTTTACAGGAACACCTTCTTTCAAAGATTTTGAACCACAATGAAATGAGGATAGGTCATTTAGGTGTTATACAGGACAGGCTATGCGATATGAAAGTCCTTATCGTTCTTGATGATGTGGACGATCTTAAGCAGTTGGAGGCTTTGGCTGATGAAACTAACTGGTTTGGTCCTGGAAGCAGGGTTGTTGTAACCACGGAAGATCAAGAAATTTTGGTCCAGCATGGTATCGACATTACATACCATGTGGGGTTTCCATCTAGAGAAGAAGCTCTTAATATATTTAGTAGATATACTTTTAGACAGAGCACTCCATCTGATGGTTTTGAAAAGCTTGCAAAAAGAGTAACAGAGCTTTGCAGCTACCTTCCATTAGGTCTCCGTGTCATGAGTTCATCTTTACGCGGAAAGGATGAAGATGAATGGGAAGTTATACTGCATAGGCTAGAAATTAGCCTTGATCGAGATATCGAGAGAGTACTTAAGATCGGATATGATAGCTTAGATGAGAATGAGCAAATATTATTTCTCCATATTGCAGTTTTCTTCAACTATAACGATGGTGAATTGGTGAAAGACATGTTCGTTGACAGTAATGTGGATGTAAAAACCGGTTTGAAGATCCTAGTCAATAGATCCTTAATAAGTATTACTGGAAATGGGGAGATAGTGATGCACAGACTACTACAACAAGTGGGTCGTAAAGCCATTCAGAGACAAAAGCCTTGGGAAAGACAAATCTTAATTGATGCTCATGAGATTTGTCATGTCCTTGAAAATGATACAGTAAGTTCTTTTTCTTTCTTTCTATGTGTTATATTCGTTAGATATAACACATTGATAAAGTTAGTAGGCAAAGAGAAATAAATCCTCTTATTGGAAATTTGGTTTAGGGTACGGGAGTTGTCTCTGGCATATGGTTTGATACGTCAAATACCAAAGAAGTGTTTATAAGCAAGAGAGCGCTTACAAGAATGCCTAATCTTCGTTTCCTCAAAGTTTACAAAAGAAGATATGATGGGAATGATAGAATGCATATACCAGTGGCGATGGAGTTTCCCCATCGCTTAAGGTTACTACACTGGGAGGCATACCCAAGCAAGTGTCTTCCTCCAACATTTCATCCAGAATATCTTGTTGAACTGGATATGAAGTATAGCCAGGTCGAGAAGCTCTGGGATGGAACCCAGGTTGGTTTCTCTATTTCTATTTTTTACATTGAATCTATGACCAAGTACTTTTCTCTGCATGTTATATGATATTGTCTTGTCTGCTTTGTTGTTCTATATATTAGCCTCTTACAAGTCTCAAGAAGCTGGATTTGTCAGCGTCCTACCATCTAAAAGTTCTCCCAGATCTTTCAAAAGCTATAAATCTTGAGACATTGAAGCTGGGTATTTGCGTGAGTTTGGTAGAGATTCCATCCTCATGTTCACAACTTCATAAAGTACAGAAGTTCTGGTTGAGTACCTGCAACCAAAAAGTCATTCCAGCTCACTTGAGCTTGGCATCCCTTGAATACGTCTTCATGAGAGGATTCTCAAAATTGAGAAACATTCTAGTTATCTCAACGCACATAAAAAAAGTAGATGTATCAAACACAGAGTTAGAAGATGTACCTGCATCAGTTACGCTGTGGTCTGGTCTAAGGTCTTCTTCTACTAAGAAAAGTGGAATGCTCAAGGAAATTACACATCACCACACGAGTGTAACCGAACTAGCCCTGAAATATACTGATATTGCAAGGATTCCAGATTCCATCAAAGCTCTTCATGGGTTACAGCACCTTATTCATCAAAGCTGTAGATCACTTGAATCAATGCCAAAGCTCCCTGGTTCACACACATTCCTACGTGCAGAGGATTGTGAATCACTGGAGACAGTATTTTGTCCTTTATACACTCCAAATGCGCTGCTCAGTTTCGACAACTGCTTCAAATTGGGCCAACAACCGGAAACAAAAAAAATCCAACAATCATCTCTTCATGGGTCGGCTCTCTTACTTGGGAGTGAAGTCCCAGCAGCGTTCCATTACCGAGCTAAAGGAAGTTCTTTGACCATTCTTCCTGATGTTATCAATCTTCTTTCTGCTTTCTCAAGATTTAAAATCTGCCTCGTTGTTTCACCTAACCATCAGACAAAAGAAAGTAGCATTTCCAAACTATTGTGTCGTACCACAGGCGAAGGGGACTTATTCCTTCCCATTCATGAGGTCTATGTTTACGCTTTTCCTGGATTTCGAACGGAACACCTGTTTATATTTTACTCTGACTTCCTTGAAGATCATATTAAGTACCCTGGATTCTGCAGAGAGATAGTGTTCGAATTCAGCAGCATATTCCATGACTTTGACGTTATTGAATGTGGTGCTCAGATTTGGACCAAGCAAAGCACTGAAGGGAGCAATAAATCAAGATTAAATAACCAAGTGGTTGGATATCGTCTTCATAGTGTCACTCATGAGATTGAATCCAGTGATTCATCTGAAGATGAGAGTGATGTCCATGTCCCTGCTCCTCGTAGTCGTAGATATGTGTGCGACTCGAACTCTGTGAATATTAAACGCAGAAAGTACATAAATTGTTGGAGTCTACTCATGCTTTGCTGCGATCTTTCTAGTATTGTGAGAACCATCAGAAGATTTGTCTCAGGAAGATAGTAGAATACATGCTAGGAGCAAGGAAGCACCATCCATCTCTTTGATATTATGGTAGATTTCTTCCTCCGTCTCATTGGATATGTTTGTTTCCAATTAATTAGAACAGAGAACAACAAATATCATTCGGTATCTATATTTACGTATCTGGATGTATTAAGAGTCACTTGGTACTGTTCCATTACTTACACAGTATTTGTTTCCTTGTTCGAATCTTGATATGCCTGACTACAGAGTTAGCAAGAACAAACGCCGTCTTAGGAGATTCAGTCTGTTTACTCACTAACTTTTTGTATGCTAAAAAGTACTTCAGCTATAGCCACTTTGGTTTGATTACTATCTGATGATTTTTTTTTTGTGTGTTTTATTTCACTTTAGCTGAACTTTAAATCTGTGAAAATCTAATTGAGCACCTAGTTTTCATTTAACTGATCTGCTCGTAACTTACTAAATATTATCCGTACATCTGTTTATTATTCTCTACACATCTGATTTACATGAGTTTGGTTTCATATTTTGACATTTCTGTTACTTTCTTGCATATTGCAAATTTTAAAAATTTCATCAACGTCAGCCATTATGTTCTCTGATTCCGGTTGTTGCCTTCACACAACTGCGTACATGTAATCTATTACTTAGGGTGGTGTCTGAAGGGTTGAATCTTTTGATTCTGCAGGTAGCAGCGCATCAGGCCTGGCTTTGGTGGTTCTGAGCATATCCATGATATTTACTCATGTGCGTGAATTCTGTGTGTAAATATGAACTATGAGTAAATATAACAAACATTATTTGATATTTCTCATACTTCTATGATTCTATCTGTAACAACGTCTCATCGATGGTTTCTAAACGCCTTCAGTCAAATTAAAAGGAACATTAGGGACACTATAATTGCTCGGCGAGAGCTTCTTGATCTAACCTTCACTAATCTGGTCCAGCAAAGGTTTGCCCACGTGAAAAATCCAGGTCTTGATTACCAACTGTTTCATTAAAATTCTGCAGCCCTTGAGTAGCCCGTGACTGAGGAAGTGTAGGGGCACATAAAACCGGCTGTAGAGTTACGGTAAGCCAAGAGAGTTTGAGCACCTAACATGCCTTTGCTTGTTTGATTTATCGCCCAAGCGATCCATAACATAAGTGTAATTAACAACGAGTCTAACACTGGAAGGTCAATACAAGAACGGAAGTTTTTGTCGTTGTTAAAGTTGTGAGAGTTGCATCTAGGTGAACTCCATCGCTTGTTGATCTAGTAAAGCACGGAGCCAGCAGATAGAGTAAACACAAAATCACAAAAACAGTTCTCGAAGACGACGAAGGCATGATGATGAAGTTTCCAGAGTTTAAAAGTCTTATATATATCATACTTTATGATACAAAAAAACCTCAACTCAAAATTAGGTTTTTCCTATTCCTTTTAGTATTAAATTTATCAGTATTTTTAAAAAAAACTTTATTAGTGTTAAATAAGAATAAACGCTGATAAGTAGTCAAAATATATATAACTACATGCTAGATTTAATTTTAAAGTCATACTATAGTCTCAATAATTGTTATTCGTAAGTACATGTACATATATTTTATTATTTACCATTTTTATACGTAGTTCCCTTTTTTCCTTATATGAGAAAAACAATTTTTTTTTTCCTTTTTTCTTTTTTTTATATATGAAAACTGAAAAGTGAAACCCTTGTCGCTCTAGTCTATATATACTACACTACCAAAGCCAAAATTAACAAGTGTTAACGTAAAACAGAGAAGTGAGAAATGGAAAACAGAGTAAATAAACAGAGTACTTTATTGATAGAAATCGGAAAATAACAAATGAAACTAGGCATGGGCATTCGGTTAACCATTCGGTTTCGGTTCGGTTGTATTCGGTTTCGGTTATTTTGGATATAGTAATATAGTAACCATTTGGATATTTTTGAAATTTCGGTTCGGTTCGGTTTCTTTCGGTTCGGTTTCGGTTTGGTTATTTAAATAAATAACCATAACTAACATAAATTATATTAACATTAACCAAATAAACCAAATATAACCAAAACTAACCGAATATAACCAAAATTAACCAAATATACAATAACAAAAATACAAAAAAGGGAAAAATATGGATTCAATTTTACAAAATAGTATTTAACTTTGTAAATTCAAAATAATAACATTTACATATATTGATTATTTAAAATATTTAATTGNCTCTATTTTTCTGAGATCGAGTTCCAACCATCATTTCAAAGGAAAGCTTAGCTCTGATACCAATGTTAACGTAAAACAGAGAAGTGAGAAATGGAAAACGGAGTAAATGAACAAAGTACTTTATTGATAGAAATCGGAAAATAACAAATGAAACAATGTTCTCTTAGAAACGCAGCATCATCATCCTACCTACAAGAGTCTCGAGAGATATCTCCAGCAAACGATGAGGAAGCGATAACCTAGAAAGCTCTAGAAAATTCAACAAGTTTATCTTTGCATAAAAATAAATGAGGAGCTAACAAGTGCTCATATAGGATGCTAACGTCGGCTAACAACCCAGACAAACGCCCGACAAACACCGTTAACGCCCTCTTATTGCTTTCTGTGATGTTGACATCCTTAAACCGTCATCTGCACAAGCCGCCAACGTACACTTTTTATTCCTTTTTCACGCGCCACACACACTCTACATCTTATCCTTTAATCACGTGCGCATAGTCTCCCAAATACTATATCAAAGCTCCCCCATCGAAGAACCTTGCCCACAAGGTTCAAAGGTTGGGAACTTACGCTGCAAATCATAGAGGAACTCCCATGTAGCCTCCTCCTCTGTCTCGTTAGTCCATTGAACCAGTACCTTGGTAGCAGCTCTTCCTTGACGCTTGACCATTTGACGAGCCAACACTTTCACTGGTTCCTTGACAAGTACATCAGACACCACAGAAGGAAGTTGTGAAGTTGTGAGAACGTTACCTACTACTGCCTTGAGTTGGGACACATGAAAAACTGGGTGGATGAGTGAACTGTCAGGTAAAAGAAGCTTGTAAGCAACTGGACCACAACGTTCTACAATCTTGTACGGTCCATAGTACTTAGGTGCCAGCTTCTGGTTAGACCGCACGACCACTGATCCTTGACGATATGGTTGGAGCTTGACAAACACAGAGTCACCAATCTCGAAGTTTCGTTCAGAACGATGCATATCTGCATACTGCTTCATTCGGTGTTGAGCACGTAAGAGATGGAACTTCAAGACTAGTAGCATATCTTCCATTTCCTGTAAGCTGCGTGCAACCACGGCCACCTTAGACTCTCCTGGGAGGTATGGTAAATGAACTGGTGGAGCTTGTCCGTATACCGCTTCATAAGGACTAAGCTGAGTTGCAGTGTGAAAACTCGTATTATACCAAAATTCAGCCAAAGGAAGCCAATTAGCCCATAAATTGGGCCAATCACTGCACATCACCGAAAATATGTCTCCAAGCAGCGATTGATCACTTCAGTCTGTCCATCGGTTTGTGGGTGGTAAGCGCTTGAGAACTTCAACTCTGTTCCCTGTAAAGAGAACAATTCTTGCCAGAATGTGCTAAGGAAAACTGTGTCTCTGTCACTTACAATGAACTTGGGACAACCATGAAGCTTGAAAACATTGTCCATAAATGCCTGTGCCACTGTCATTGCTGTGTAGGGATGAGCTAGTGCCATAAAGTGAGCTGCTTTAGTCAGCCTGTCGACCACCACAAAGATAACTGTCTTGCCATTGGAAACAGGTAGTCCGTCGAAGTCCATGGAGAGGTCAGTCCATATAGTGTCTGGAATTGGCAAAGGTTGAAGCAACCCTGGATAGGCAGAGGTGTCGTACTTACACTGCTGACAAACTGCGCAACTTCGTATATATGCTTGAATATCCACTGACATTCCCTTCCAAAAGAATAACCCCTTCACTTTTTTGTAAGTAGCATCACATCCCGAATGTCCTCCTGCCCCTGAACAGTGTATCCATTGTAAGATTGTATTACGCAGAGCCACGACTTTTGGTACCACAATCTTGTCTTTCCTCCGTAACACCGACTGTACCCAAGAGTAATGTTTCTTCGCCGTAGGTTTAACCTGCAACTCTGCAATTAGCTTGCTCAACTCGGTATCGTGATTGTAACTCGCCTGTATGTCTTTAAGGAGATCACATTCCAACACAGACATTGCTAAATGCAATACTTCTGCTCCCTCTACGCGAGACAACGCATCTGCAGCCACATTATCTTTTCCCTGTCTATATTGAATTTCGTAGTCAAACTCAAGGAGCTTAGGCAACCACTGTTGCTGAATAGGCGTGTTCAAGCGTTGTTCCAACAAGTACTTCAAGCTGCGTTGATCGGTCTTTATCACAAAGTGGTTAGGCAACAGGTAATGGCGCCATTTCTGCAATGCAAATACCACAGCAAGTAATTCTTTCTCATAAATGGATAAGTTCAGTTGTCTTCCTTTCAAATAGCGACTAATAAACGCTAGTGGGTGACCGTCCTGCATTAGAACAGCCCCTATTCAAGTGGTACATGCGTCTGTTTCCACCACAAAGGACTTGTCAAACATTGGAAAAGCTAATACCGGAGCTTGGCACAATGCACTTTTTAAGTTGGCAAAAGCTTCTGTAGCCTCTTCAGACCAAAGAAAAGAATCCTTCTTGGTAAGAATGGTTAAGGGTCTTGCAATAGTACCAAAGTTCTTGACGAAACGCCGATAGTACCCAGCTAAACCCAAAAACCCGCGCAACTGCTTCACATTGGAAGGAGTTGGCCAGTCTGCAACAGCGTTGACCTTGGCAGGGTCTGTAGATACCCCACCAGCAGCAATATAATGCCCCAAATACTCAAATCGATCTGTTGCAAAATCACACTTGCTTCCTTTAGCAAACAGCTTGTGTTGTCGCATTGTTTGGAAGACAAGTTGGAGATGACTTATGTGATCATCGATGGTGGAACTATACACCAAAATATCATCAAAGAAGACAAGCACAAACTTGCGTAAGAACTCATTGAACACTGCGTTCATCAAGCTTTGAAATGTTGCTGGAGCGTTGGTTAAGCCGAATGGCATTACCAAGTACTCGAAATGCCCACTGTGGGTCTTGAAGGTGTATATCTTCTGGTTCCATCCTCACTTGATGATAGCCAGCTCGTAAGTCTATCTTGGAGAAGATCGTTGATCCTCCTAACTCATCAAGCAAATCTTCTATCAAAGGAGTTGGGAACCGTTTTTTGATGGTGAGTCCATTTAAGCCTCTGTAGTCTACACACAACCGCCAGCTACCGTCTTTCTTCTTGACTAAGACCACCGGAGATGAGAATGGACTTGAGCTAACCCTGATTGTTCATGTAGTTAGCAACTCCTTTACTATCTTTTCTATCTCATCCTTCTGATAAGTAGCATATCGGTATGGACGCTGGTTCACGGGATCAGCACTTGCTTTGAGTGTGATTTTGTGATTGTGCCCGTTTCGGAAAGGAGGGAGTGTGGTAGGTTCCTCAAAAATATATGAGTAGTCTTTTTGTAACTGCAGTATTGCAGAGTTCTCTGCATTTACTCGCTGGCTCAGCTCCACAGCACACAACATGGCGTCTTCCTGCTGCACCACTTGTTGAGCACAAATCATTGAAATTTGTACCGTGTCTTCCTGGTGTTTGTTGAATTTTGTTGCCTTCATTGTGCGAACTGCTCCTTGTTTGATTCCATGTAATAGTATCTTCTGACTCTTCCACCAGAACCCCATCTCCAGCTTTTGTAAATTCCATGTAATGTCTCCTAACAGTGCCAACCATTGTACTCCGAGAACCATGTCACAACCCCCCAAAGGAATCAACATAAAGTCATCTTGAAACGGAGTACCTTGGAATGACCACTGAAACTGCTGAACACGACCTTGCACACCTAGTTTGCTTCCATCCGCAACAGACACTCGAGTAACTCCAGCAGATTGCACATTAACTCCTAACATTTTTGCAGTACTAGGATCCATAAAATTGTGAGTCGAGCCTGAATCCAAAAGAATAAATAGCACCTGTTTCTTATGAAATCCTTTGACCTTCATAGTTCTATAGTCCGATACCCTTGACACTGCACTGATTGACACTCGAGGAGTGTCCTTTTCCTCCTCCACAACAGCTTGACTGTTGTCCTCACTTCCTTCCTCCTCATCATCCTCTACCTCAATCATGAATACCTGCGACTTCTTATGTTTCAAATAATGATCAGGTGTGTATTTCTCATCACAGATGAAACACAACCCCTTAGCCCTTCTTTCACTCATTTCCTCCTGAGATAAAAACTTTCTGTTAGCCGGAGCTTGAAATCCTTGCTTAGGTGTTTCAGATACGCTCTCTTTCCTGGTGACTGCCTGATTCCTCGAGGTTGAACCGTTGTAGGATGTCTTTGACTGGTACCCTCCTCCAGTACTTCCCTTGTAATGTGGATGAGCCTTCTCGTACAAGCGGCCCAACACCAAACACTGTCTCACCGACTGAGGTTGAAACATGCGTATGTGCATTTGAGTGTCCAATCTGAGTCCTGCCTAGTAAGCACTCACCAAGTATTCTTCAGAGAGTGAAACTCTAGTCTTGATCAACTCAAACTTCTGATGGTAATCTACTATTCCATCCGTTTCCTGCAACTTCTTAAGATCTGCAATCGGATCATCCATCACATCTTCAAAACATTCTTTTAACAGGAGCTTATAAGAGCCCCAATCATTCAAAACGCTCCTACCAAAAGGTTTTTGAACCACAGAGTGATGCCAAGTAGGGGCATGGCTATCAAAATGCATAGAAGCCATCCTAGCCTTAGACTCACAAGGGGTTCCATCTAACAAGAAAAAATCTTCTACCTTACCCAACCATTCCGTAACTCGTTCACCATCAAAGCGAGGAAAGTCTACCTTACCAAGCCTTGTGACACCATGATAGTGACCATTTCCCCCGGATCCACCACTTCGATGTTGCTCACTACCCCCGGATCCACATCTTCGATGTTGCTCAACATAACCTGCAGATCCACCACATTGTTGTTCAGAGAACCCCGCAAATGAGCCTGGCGTTGCTGACACAGCCATCAGTCCCTTCCCGTTATTCTTGTGCTCGTTGTTGTACACGGTTTGTTTCGGAATCATCTTAATCATGTCGAACATGTCAGCTCCAACGCTTCTGTACGGTTAAGGATCTGCACCATCGGAGCTTTGTCCACCATCACTGCTTCAGAAACTTCCTCCGATGAACCGTCCTCCTCTCTATTTTTCTGAGATCGAGTTCCAACCATCATTTCAAAGGAAAGCTTAGCTCTGATACCAATGTTAACGTAAAACAGAGAAGTGAGAAATGGAAAACGGAGTAAATGAACAAAGTACTTTATTGATAGAAATCGGAAAATAACAAATGAAACAATGTTCTCTTAGAAACGCAGCATCATCATCCTACCTACAAGAGTCTCGAGAGATATCTCCAGCAAACGATGAGGAAGCGATAACCTAGAAAGCTCTAGAAAATTCAACAAGTTTATCTTTGCATAAAAATAAATGAGGAGCTAACAAGTGCTCATATAGGATGCTAACGTCGGCTAACAACCCAGACAAACGCCCGACAAACACCGTTAACGCCCTCTTATTGCTTTCTGTGATGTTGACATCCTTAAACCGTCATCTGCACAAGCCGCCAACATACACTTTTTATTCCTTTTTCACGCGCCACACACACTCTACATCTTATCCTTTAATCACGTGCGCATAGTCTCCCAAATACTATATCAACAAGACAGAGTCTCTCGTCTCATCCGTTCATCCTTGAATCATTAATTGGTAGAGGAACATGACGACTCATGAGTCTCAGATTGGACTCGCCTTGATCTCCGAGCATTGTTCAAGTCACTATAAGAAGGCATTCAAGTCTTTGCGATCAGTACCTTCTACTGATGCAATCTTCTTCATTGATGAAGACGACGACGGGGAGGAGGTTTCGTCATACCTAGAGCCGAATAATGACAGTGAACTAAGTAGCGTGGTTAACGGGTTACTGAAGTCAAAGGACGACGATGATGATGCTCCATACAGAGTAGATTGGTTGTTTTTGTCTGCTGATTTGCATGAGAAAGAGACGGAGAAGAAGAACAAAGATGAGAGATCATTATCAACTTCTCTAGAGTCTGCCATGGTGATTAGCGTTTGATCCGACATATTAGGTCAGTGGTCATGGATTCATGGCTTGGTGGCTACATCTTGACGACATAATGATCTCTTTTCTTCTTGTTTTCATTAATTGATATATATATATTTTCTTATTATGTAAAGCAAACATCTACCGGAGTGGTAGTACCATCTATATGATAGTATTAATGTTCCTACTTGCGATCGACTTAAATTGCCATATTATACCCAAAAGAATACCTTTCTTTTTTAACCCTTTCACATAAAGGAACTGCAACCATGTTGATTATAGTGTTATACAATTTTAAAGATCATGAAAAGCTAGCAAAGTAAACATAATTTAAATATTTTAAACAAACAAGTAAATCATACTCAATTTTGTAAACATATACCTGAATCAGTTTATATATATATTTGACATCGTTCATAATAAATTAAATTATTACTGAACTCAAATAAATCTCAATATATGGTTTATTGCACAAATTTACTTAGGTGTTGTATAGGACTTTGTTCTGATTTTTATTTCTTTAGTTCCATTTAAGGTCATTCCGGAATCTGTAGGTTCAGTTCAGTTTCATTCCGGACTTCTCAGTTCTCACCATATTAAAAAATCACAAAACTATGTCTGGTTTTGTTTTAATATTAGACCATTTACAAAAATACCCTTTTTAAGTGTATTTTTTTGCAAAAATATCTTCTCTTTTGTTGCTCATTTTCAAATATACTCTCTTATATGTATAAAACGTGAATCTTGAGCTCCACTGAGTGGCTTACTGTCAGAGAGTCCATCATATAAAAGTAAAAATTCCAGCCAAATATTTTTCCGCAAATATTTTCCTGCCAAAAACAATTTCTGACAAAGTTTTCCGCAAGTCCTTAAAAATCTTTGTGAAGCTTTAAAAATCCTTTGTAAATCCTTTAAGAATCTCTTAAAAACTTTGTAAAACCTTTAAAAACTATTGTAAATCTCTTAAAATCATTGTAAATCATTTTAAAACCCTTTAAAAACTCTTGTAAACCCTTTATAACCCTTGTAAATCCTTGTAAAACCTTTAAAACCTCTTATAAATCCTTTAAACATTCTTTGAAATCATTTTAAAATATTTGTTAAATTCTTTAAAAGTCCTTGGAAATATTTAAAACTCATAGTAAATCCTTTTGATAACCTTTAGAAATTCTTGTAAATCTTTTAAAATCCCTTGTAAATTATTCATAAAACCTTTTTAAAAAAGCTTGTAATTTTTTTAAATTTCAGGATCACGATTTGCATAAAAAAAATTTGGTGGGAAAATTTTTGTCGGAATTTTTTTTGGGGGGGGGGGAATTTTGTCAAAATTGTTTTAACTAGAATTTTTCTTGGCGTGAAAAATTCAAATATTCATTTTGTTGACTTTAATATTTTTCAAATAGGGGTAAAATAGTCACTAAAATAAAAGAAGGCAAATTGAAAATAGCTTGAAAATATATATTTTTGAAAAGGTTATATACAAAAGAGTATTTATAATAACATCTCTTTTATATTTCAGTTTTTCTCAGATTTTTGGTTTATAAATATTGTTATCCAAATTAAAATCTAATTTCTTATTGATGGTTTTAGTATATTTTTTACTTCGATTTGGATTTATGGTATTTTACTCACATATATGTTTATATTTTAAAGAGCGTTCAGTATGAAATTGATATTTTATTTATAGCTTAGATTAATTTTGTTTAGATATAATTAAGTCCTGAACATAAAAGGACTGTATTTTTTTTTTTGAAAATATATAAAATAGATGAATAAAAAGAAAATTGTTTGATAAATTATTATAATTCTAAAATTAAAGGATTACTATTTTTATTTGAAAGGGTATATAAAATAATAATATAGGATTTTTTTTTTTGGTAGGGGACTGGGAGGAAACCTCCCAGAATATTATTCAAACTTAAAAATTATACAAGAACTTGGCATGGATAGCGGAAACCCAGCTCATCCTCCCTAAAAATCGACTGAACCTCAGATGGAACAGACTCCAAAAAAAGAAAACCCAAAGGTAATGAAAAAGCATGGTTAGCCAAACCATCGGCGAGACGATTAGCTTCCCGGTAAATATGAGTAACACGGACTGACCAGTCCTTCTGCATAAAGCCATGACACAAGCATACCAGCAATGACAAGGGATGAGTGTCACCGACCCCCTTGTTAAGAAAACCCACCACCAACTCTGAGTCTACCTCCACCTCGAGACAAGAAACCTGTTTCTCCCAGGCAATGTATAAGCCGTAATATACACCTTATAGCTCCGCCATAGATGCCGAACATCGACCTATATTCAAAACAAAACCTCCACACCATTGACCACCACCATCTCTCAACACACCCCCAGCCGTGGCCAGACCAGGATTCCCTCTTGACGCACCATCCGTATTGAGCTTCATCCAGCCAGAACTCGGGCTTCTCCAGCCAATCATACGTTCTACTCGAGGTCGTGGAATGACCATGTCCTCTCTGTTAGCATTCAAAACTGTCAGTTCCGTAGCTAAGTCCTTGATGAACTTCACTCGATCCCTGCATTTACATCTCACCCCAAAGACGTTTCCACATCTCCATTTCCACCCCCACCAAACTGCAACTGCAAACAGTGTAGACCAAGGGACTGCATCAAGTATGACATCGTCTGAGAGATTAGCATAGACCCAATCCAGAAGATGCCCTTGAAAGAAAACTTGGCGCATACGCACCG
>NC_025702.1:8358430-8363294 GCF_000633955.1 Camelina sativa | reverse complement strand
AAACTTAAAAATTATACAAGAACTTGGCGTGGATAGCGGAAACCCAGCTCATCCTCCCTAAAAATCGACTGAACCTCAGATGGAACAGACCCAAAAAAAAGAAAACCCAAAGGTAATGAAAAAGCATGGTTAGCCAAACCATCGGCGAGACGATTAGCTTCCCGGTAAATATGAGTAACACGGACTGACCAGTCCTTCTGCATAAAGCCATGACACAAGCATACCAGCAATGACAAGGGATGAGTGTCACCGACCCCCTTGTTAAGAAAACCCACCACCAACTCTGAGTCTACCTCCACCTCGAGACAAGAAACCTGTTTCTCCCAGGCAATGTATAAGCCGTAATATACACCTTATAGCTCCGCCATAGATGCCGAACATCGACCTATATTCAAAACAAAACCTCCACACCATTGACCACCACCATCTCTCAACACACCCCCAGCCGTGGCCAGACCAGGATTCCCTCTTGACGCACCATCCGTATTGAGCTTCATCCAGCCAGAACTCGGGCTTCTCCAGCCAATCATACGTTCTACTCGAGGTCGTGGAATGACCATGTCCTCTCTGTTAGCATTCAAAACTGTCAGTTCCGTAGCTAAGTCCTTGATGAACTTCACTCGATCCCTGCATTTACATCTCACCCCAAAGACGTTTCCACATCTCCATTTCCACCCCCACCAAACTGCAACTGCAAACAGTGTAGACCAAGGGACTGCATCAAGTATGACATCGTCTGAGAGATTAGCATAGACCCAATCCAGAAGATGCCCTTGAAAGAAAACTTGGCGCATACGCACCGGGACCAACCTTTCCCATACACCCGACATTGTCAGAATCGCGGAGAATGTGTAAACAAGTCTCCATCCCACCCTTACAAACAGTACAAATAGCTGACTCACACAAGTGTCTCCTATGCCTTTCCACATTCGTCATAATAGCTTGATTCCCAACAAGCCAGAGGAAAACTCTTATTATTTCTGGCACTTTCACACCCCAAATCCTGCTAAAGAACTCTGCCATATTTGGGCTTGGAGACATATTTCTGGTTAACAAAGCATATGCGGATTTAACCGAGAACCTCCCATCCATTTTTTCACCCCACGAAATCTGATCCTCATTATATGTATCATTAACATGAACAAAAGCTGCCAACTCCAACCTCGTATCTGAAGAAACATAAGGTAATATCTTATCAAGGTCCCATCCTACACCAACTTTCCACAAGTCACAAGCTTTCTCATGAACCGCCTCCGCGGGTACATCCCTTGTCGCCAACTCCACTAGAGGTGAATGTGAAAACCATCTGTCAGTCCAGAACTTGACTCGTTGACCATCTCCCAACACCTAACTTTGACCTTTACACACCACTTCCTGTAGGCATGTACCAATGCTTCTCCATGTAGAGGACCAGTTTGACTTCACCTTCAGCCAGTCAGGATTATTCACCTCCCCGACCTTATACTTACTTCTTAAAACTCTCCCCCAGAGACTCTGTTTATCATGTAGAAGCCTCCACCCCACTTTAGCGAATAGAGCTTTATTCATGTCCTTCGAAGCCCTAATACCTAAACCCCCATCCCCTTTAGGCATACAAACTTTCTTCCAAGAAACCAAATGTTGTCTCCTTCGTCCTCCCGTACCACCCCATAGGAAAGTGCGAGATATTTTATCCAGACTAGCCAAAGTGGCTTTAGGAAGCATAATCGTACTCATTGAATGAACCAGAATGGAAGAAAGCACCGCTTTCGTGAGTGTCAAACACCCAGCCAAGCTTAGAGTATGGCTTTTCCACCCTCCCAACCTCGACGAGACCCTCTCTAAAACTTCTCCAAAGGTCTCCTTATTCAACCGCTTCTGTAGGACAAGCATTCCCAAATACTTCCCCAAGTCTTTAGTGCTCTTAATCTCACTCTCTTCACTAATCAGCTTCCCCAACTCTCTTGACACATTGTTAGAAAGAAAATTTTTGACTTCTCCAAACTAACTTTTTGTCCAGAGGCACCACAAAACTGTTCCAAAACACTTCGTAGAACCCAGATTTGAGCTACTGACGCTTCAGCAAATAGAATCAAGTCGTCAGCGAAACATATGTATGAAAGCTGAGGGCCTCCTCGTGAAAGGGAAATTGGTTTCCATCGTTTGTTCACCACCGCCCTATCAATCAGATGACATAATCTTTCCATGCATAGGACAAACAGAAAGGGTGACAGTGGGTCTCCCTTTCTCATACCCCGCAGAGGTTTAAACGGTTCTGTATTCTCTCCATTCCAGAGAAGATTCATTGTTGGACCCGAAACACAAGTCATGATCCAGCGAATCCAAACCTCAGACAAACCCGCAGCGACAAGAGTATCATCCAAGAAGTCCCAACGGATCCTATCATAAGCTTTTTCCAGGTCTAGTTTTAGAAGCATCCACCCCTTTCTCCCCTTCTTCTGCTTCATTGAGTGCACTGCTTCTTGAACCACAACAATATTATCCGTGCTTAGTCTCCCAGGAATAAAACTGACCTGCGCAGGACCCACCAATTTTGACATAACCCCCTTCAACCGCTCCACATTGTTTTAGTAATAGTCTTGAATAACACATTACCCAAACTGATAGGTCGAAATTGTGTGATCATTTCAGGTTTGGCAACCTTTGCTATTAAAACCAGCAATGCATCATTTGTCTCTTGAGGAAGAGTCCCTAAAGCAAAAAAAATCCAGCACAAATCTGACTACTGATTCACCCACCACATCCCAACCATGCTTATAAAAGATTGGCTGATAGCCATCTGGTCCTGGAGCTTTAAAGCTCCCCATACCTCGAATCGCCCCTTCGATGTCTGCAGGCAAGAATGGCCTATTCAATAGAGCATGATCAGCTTCCGATAGCGACATGAAACCACTACTAGGAAGTTTCTCTACCACCGCATCAACATCTTGCAGAGAATATAACCGTGTATAATAATTCACCGCCAAAGACTCCAACTCCTGAGTATCCGTAATCCATCCTCCTTCTTCGTTTTTCAACATCTCTATCCGGTTCCTTCATCTACGTATAACTGTAGAAGTGTGAAAATAGGAAGTATTTCTATCCCCAAAATTGATCCACTTCTCTCTTGATTTTTGAAACCAGAGCATCTCCTCTTGCTCCAGAACTAAGTCAAAAACCTTTAGCCTCATGTTTAGTCCATGCAGCCTCAAACCTAAAAGGCCTCCGCTTAGGATCCATGCTAATCTCAGGAGCAAACTGCACATATATAGGGGCATGATCTGAAGATAAGAAAGGAAGGTGAGTCACCCTAGCATCTTGCCACTGTAACCTCGTTTGAGCACAGCAGAGGACCCTATCCAAACGTTTCGCAACCAAAGTACTCTCAACTCGTCCTCTTTGCCTGGTAAATTTGTTACCCCGGAATCCCATATCAATTAAAGAGGAGTCATTTATCCAATCCCCGAAAGCAAGAGAATCAGAAGAGAGACGACCGTTACCTCCAGCTCTCTCATCCAGACGGAAAATGGTATTGTAGTCCCCACCCACAACAGGAGGACCAACCACACCCGACAAAACCTCAGTCAGCCGATCCCACAACCCACTACGCTGACTAACTGTGGGTACTGCATACACCACAATAAAGTTTAAGGGCTCTCCCTCATTCACTAGCTTCGCAAAATGAATTGGTCAGAAGCTTCCAATACCTCCATCTCACCAATCCCAGCTTGCCAAAGTAACCACAGCCCTCCACTTTGACCAACCACGTCCACCCGAAACGAGAACTCGAACCCCAGTCCTCGACAAATCTGCATCGCCCTATCACCGCCGGCATGTGTCTTAAAAATCGCCAGAACATCAGTGCTCCACTTCTTTACAATGTATCTAATCGATCTCCGGAAATTAGGTTTATTCGCCCCCCGGCAATTCCGTAGCAGTAGATTAATCATTGATCTTGATTTAACAAAAATCAGAACAAACGGGGGAGAACCTCATTGGGTCTCGTCAACCGGACACAAACTCCCACCTGGGTCATCAGCCATGACTCGCCGATCATCAGGTTGACCACCTACACTAGGTTGCCCAGAGTCCAAAACTTCAGGGATCATCGTATTCCACGGATCCATACCACCGCCGTCCGGACCAATCTCACACCCCATTGCGACGGCACCACCCGATCTCCCCCAGCTCTCCTTCTCGACTCTGAGTCTCTTGCCATTCGAGGACAATTACAATTCCACACGAATTGGGCCGAAAATCAAACCGGGGTGGGCTTAGTTACCTTTGTTTGTTTAAGCCTAATCATATTATTTTCATGGGCCTTCGAACCCCCAACTCTTCTCTCCTTAAGGCCCTCCTTGTTCCCATTTTTAGGCTTTACCACCACTCGAGCCTGCGATACGGTCTTACCTTGTGCAAGACTCTTCTCCCGCATCTCTAGATTTTGAGGAACTAGATTTTGAGGAACTCTATTTTCCTTATTAACATCATTCATATCAGAATCCCTTAACTCACGGGATACCAAATCCGCCTCTAACCTTCCAAAACTATTAGCCAACGAA
Organism: Camelina sativa; assembly: GCF_000633955.1. NCBI lineage: Eukaryota > Viridiplantae > Streptophyta > Magnoliopsida > Brassicales > Brassicaceae > Camelina > Camelina sativa. The sequence goes on along the minus strand of NC_025702.1, from coordinate 8,358,753 downwards.
ATAATCCGAGATCTTGTTTCCTTAACTGGTCCACCGCGATTAATCCCTTGCTCACTACCAGAACCACCCACCGCAAACACCATTGGCGCCACCGGAGACACCGCTCTCCGTCTCCTCGACTGTACCACCGTAAAACCCTCATCAGCAACAGCAGTACGAGCCGGTTCCGTCCCCACAGGGACCTGCAGTGGTTGAGTTACCTCCACTTGAGCAGGTTTATTTTGAGGACACGAGTGCACCAGATGGCCGTATAGACCACAACGAGAACAGATATTGGTTAGGCCTTCATACATAACAAAATACCTTTCCCCATTAATCATCAC
>NC_025702.1:8349657-8358280 GCF_000633955.1 Camelina sativa | reverse complement strand
TACCTCCATCTCACCAATCCCAGCTTGCCAAAGTAACCACAGCCCTCCACTTTGACCAACCACGTCCACCCGAAACGAGAACTCGAACCCCAGTCCTCGACAAATCTGCATCGCCCTATCACCGCCGGCATGTGTCTTAAAAATCGCCAGAACATCAGTGCTCCACTTCTTTACAATGTATCTAATCGATCTCCGGAAATTAGGTTTATTCGCCCCCCGGCAATTCCGTAGCAGTAGATTAATCATTGATCTTGATTTAACAAAAATCAGAACAAACGGGGGAGAACCTCATTGGGTCTCGTCAACCGGACACAAACTCCCACCTGGGTCATCAGCCATGACTCGCCGATCATCAGGTTGACCACCTACACTAGGTTGCCCAGAGTCCAAAACTTCAGGGATCATCGTATTCCACGGATCCATACCACCGCCGTCCGGACCAATCTCACACCCCATTGCGACGGCACCACCCGATCTCCCCCAGCTCTCCTTCTCGACTCTGAGTCTCTTGCCATTCGAGGACAATTACAATTCCACACGAATTGGGCCGAAAATCAAACCGGGGTGGGCTTAGTTACCTTTGTTTGTTTAAGCCTAATCATATTATTTTCATGGGCCTTCGAACCCCCAACTCTTCTCTCCTTAAGGCCCTCCTTGTTCCCATTTTTAGGCTTTACCACCACTCGAGCCTGCGATACGGTCTTACCTTGTGCAAGACTCTTCTCCCGCATCTCTAGATTTTGAGGAACTAGATTTTGAGGAACTCTATTTTCCTTATTAACATCATTCATATCAGAATCCCTTAACTCACGGGATACCAAATCCGCCTCTAACCTTCCAAAACTATTAGCCAACGAAATAATCCGAGATCTTGTTTCCTTAACTGGTCCACCGCGATTAATCCCTTGCTCACTACCAGAACCACCCACCGCAAACACCATTGGCGCCACCGGAGACACCGCTCTCCGTCTCCTCGACTGTACCACCGTAAAACCCTCATCAGCAACAGCAGTACGAGCCGGTTCCGTCCCCACAGGGACCTGCAGTGGTTGAGTTACCTCCACTTGAGCAGGTTTATTTTGAGGACACGAGTGCACCAGATGGCCGTATAGACCACAACGAGAACAGATATTGGTTAGGCCTTCATACATAACAAAATACCTTTCCCCATTAATCATCACTGTCCCCTTTAGGGGTTTCTTCAGGTTTACTTCTACACACACCCTCGCAAAACAACCCCGCTCACAGTTCAGGGTCGTCACATCCGCCTTAATCGGTTTCCCCAACCCTTTTGCGATGGCCATTAGGATATACTTATGATAAAAGTTGACTGGAATATTTGACAATCAAATCCAAACCGGAGTCGTAACAATCTCATCACGTATAGGATCAAAAGATGGAGTCCATCCTTGCACCATAAGATAGCTGCGAAACACCTTCCATGGGCCGCCAGTCAAAGCCACCATGGACTCCTCCTCCGATTCAAAACGAATCAGAAAGAACTGGCGAGGCAGATCCATCACTGACATCACTCCGACCGGCTTCCACAACTCCCTTAGCCTCCTACTCAACATTGAAACCGAGACGTTGCGACCAAGCACCTTCACGATCATACACCTTTGCCATAAGCCGTTCATGGTCGTTAACACTTCCTCCTCAATTGTTACCACCGGTTCCCCATCCTCCCCATGTGGGAACGACAAACTCACCCTCTCCGTAACAAAGTCATCATCCAACACTTCATCCGGGGAAAGGATCCCACCGCCACCACTACCTTTTACCTTCTGCACCCACGACATAAACTTGTCCGGAGGGTCACCCGGAGGCTTCCCCCTCCCCCAACATCCGCCATAGTAGCATCCTGGTCCTCTGTGTGCGAAACCCTAAAATCGCCCTCCATTTACTGTGAGAAACGAAGAGTGTGGCGAAACCCTAATCTTAAAATGAAAAGAATTACAATTAATAGAATTATAATTACTATGAAAATTAATTGTCAACGTTACTAGCTAAAATGATTGTGGCGGGTGTCCAATATATCCATTTAATTTGATTTTATTTAGTTGGGAATATATGAGATCAATATACGTTTTTGCCTTTTTATAATTTCTTTTCACTTAATTGTGTATTTTTTGTTCGTTAATTGTGATTAATTATAGTCAGACCCAACCCTTCATCAATTCTAATGAAACATTCGTATTGGGCCTCAAAATTTTGAATCCCATTTTGAAGGTTTTTTTTAAAACTAATAAGGCTTCAAAACTCCCAAAATTAGTAAAAATGCTTCCTAATTTGAAAAATGTCCAATAAGAGGCTCCCAAAAAGTCCAAAATTATTTAAAAGGTCCCATATTTTGAAAAAATATCCCATAATTAATAAAATAGGTTTTAAAATTAGAAAAAGGTCTCCATAATTAGCAAAAATATCCCAAAATTTTAGAAGTTAATATATAAAATATTTTGACAGCCCATATAGTTAGCAAAACAAATATCAGCTTTTAGTATCTTATTATTTTTTTAAAAAAATCCTTATTTTTTTTCTGTATTGGGCCTCGCATTTTACCAGATAGGCACTAATTATAGTATTTCTAGTTTATATATATATATATATATATATATATGTAATCGTTTGGTTATATTGAAATTGCAAGAAGAAAAATATTAACTTGCCTGAATTACTTAGCCCAACTACGTAGTCCGATACAGAAAGAGGGATGGACCAAATCAATCAGTAGAGAGACTTAATCAGTTCTGTTAGGGCCTTAATAATCGATCTTATATCTTCTTTGGAGAAATTATAAAGTTTTTGAGATTTCAATATGTGATCATCCCACAGAACTTGACGCTGAAGAGTGAATCCTCTCCATCCAGATCTTCAGAGTTTAAATTATGAAATCTGGTAAGGAATTATATTTGATACTAGATAGTAATCTGAACGGAAATATTTTGTTAAATTTATATATTTTGTTAAATTTATATGGTCTTTTTTTCTTTTAAAAGTAATTATTTTGTAACACTGTATATAATATTAAAAGTAAAACTAATTTCTCATCTAAGTTTTGGACTGGATTCATTTCAAATCCGTCAGGTTATTCAGTAAAAGAGATTTATTTAACAAAGTAGGCTCATATCTACATATATGACTTGGTTTAATTTGGAATTACTTGGTTTTGAGTTTTCTTTTGGCTTTTAAGCCAATAACTCGTAATTACAGTAAATGATAAAAAATACAAAAATTTGGAAAAATAATATCAAAAAAAACTAAAAAGACATTGTAAGTGCAAAAAAAAAAAAAACTATCAAAATTGGAGTTCTAGATGAAAAGGTTTTACAATCATGTAGCTAAAGAGATATGTTTTGGTGTGCTTTGAAAAAATGTTAAAATAATAATCATCGGATCCTGTACGTAACTTTGAAAAAATAAATAATCATACGATATAATGCGAAATATCTATTACAGATTTAAAAACTCTTTCTAAATTTTTATAGTATCCAAATTAATTATATATATTAAGAGTAAATCTTTATAAATTTAAAAGAATCCTAATAAATTCTAGTTAACCTACTATATAACTTCGCAGAATAATTGGAAAATATGTCGGCCACAAATATGAAATTATGTTGCCGAAGGAAAAAAAAACGATTCCCAACTACAGTTGGAGTTGGAATTGTACGAAAAGGCTATATAAATAGACAACTCATGCAACTCGAGGAATTCATAAATCTTTCTTCGAAAGCAAAACTAGACTCTTGACTCAGGAAGATTTAATCTACGTGTGCGATCTCCGAATAAAAACGCAATCATCATCATGTCTTTGTCTTCAAGAACCATATTTGTGGTTTTGTGCTTTCTGTTCGTGCTCGCTCCATACTTCACTAGAGCAACAACCGATGGAGTTCAGGCTAGATGTGACTCTCACATCTTTAAAAACGGAAAACACTTCCGTTCTTGCATTGACCTTCCGGTGTTAGATTCGTTTCTACACTTCAGTTATGTTCCAAAAACCGGAGTGCTTGAAGTTGCATATCGTCACACCAACATCGAGAGTTCCAGTTGGATTGCTTGGGGGATAAACCCTACGAGAAAAGGCATGTTAGGTGCTCAAACTCTCTTGGCTTACCGTAACTCCACGTCTGGTTTTATGCGCGCTTATACTTCCTCAATCAAGGACTATTCAACTATGCTTCAAGAAGGTCCTCTCAGCTTCCGTGTTACACAACTAGCCGCTGAGTTTCTCAATGGAGAGATGACTATATTCGCCACTATGGTGTTGCCTTCTAACACAACCGTCGATAATCATCTATGGCAAGACGGCCCGCTGAAGGAAGGTGATAGACTTGGGATGCACGCCATGAGTGGAAATCATCTCAAATCCATGGCTACTTTGGATTTGCTGTCCGGACGAGTCACAGCCACAAAATCAGTGAATGGAAACATGTTTCTTGTCAAAAGAATCCATGGACTGGTGAACGCGGTCTGTTGGGGGATTTTTATGCCTATTGGAGCAATGGCTGCAAGGTACATGAGGACCTACAAAGGACTCGATCCCATGTGGTTTTACGTTCACATCATTTTCCAAACTACAGGTTATGTCGTCGGTTTATTGGGAGGATTAGGAACTGCAATCTATATGGCCAAGCACACTGGAATGAGATCTACGCCACATACAATGATAGGGATACTTCTGTTTGCTCTATGATTTCTTCAGATACTTGCGCTCAAAGCAAGACCGGACAAGGATCATAAATATAGGAAATACTGGAATTGGTATCATCACACTATGGGTTATATAGTGATTATTTTAAGCATCTATAACATCTACAAGGGATTAGCCCTCTTGCAACCTGGAAGCTCATGGAAGATTGCCTACAGTATCATCATTGGTGTCATTGGATTGTTTGCGGTCGTGATGGAGATTCTGCAATTTAAAACTAGATGGGGTGATTTGTGGTGCAAGAAATCCGAAGACCTAGAAGCTATTCAAACTCCATCCATTGATGTCTAGTTTTTAAGGTTTTCAAGCATTCGTATGCTCTGTCTTTACATTGTTATGACTATTTTCCATTTTTACTTGTAGAAGATTTATTTCAGAATGACAGTTCTTTTGTTAAATAAACAAAAATGATTTTTTTTTTTTTTAAATATTGTTAATGGGATTTTACATTGCTATGACTTTTGTGTCATCATTCTTTGCGTTTAGTTGTAAAAGACTTCGGAGTTTTTTTCTAAAAAAAATATACTAAAAACTTTCGATAGAAGAATTCGAAGTTTTGTAAATAGGCCAAACTGAGCATATAAAATGTGTTAGTATGTCGTAGCCTGTAGGAGAGGGTTCAAACCTTAATTAAGACGATAAAGTCCAACAGAAATCAATTAGAGATGATTTTCAAATGACTTTGACGTAATGAAAATTGTTATGCTTTCTAAGGCATTAATTAATTTGCTAGTATTTATATGTTTCCAAATTCTGGGAGACTTTAGTATATAAACAATTTGTCCAAAAAGGTTTTCTATTTTATTTTATTTTGTCCAAAATGGTTTTGCTTTATGAGAAAGAAAGCTTAAGGAGGATGCATTGAGGATTAGTGTTGAAGCCAAGCAAAACGTTATGTTATATCATTGCATTTGAAGATTCTCTCTGAAGCATAATTCTCATGATCATTCTTTATAATTGAGCAACCAAAATATCAGTCAACATATTTGACACTATCTCATTCTATTGTATGTAAGGAAGACTAAAGTCTAAAACAACATTCACTGTAGTTAAATTGTTAATTAGATTATTAAGTCGACACAGACTGTTAGTAAAATTATGACCACTGAGTAAAGTACCTACGAGTCATCACCATTCGCATCTTCATGTATTTAAAGAGTTAATTCATACACCATACAAGAAAACGAAAGAACAATTAATTAACATATGTTCTTCAGATTTCAATCAGGGAACTAGATGATGCTCTTTTGGGTCGATTTGATCTTGTTCAGTGGCTTTTGGGTGTTTGGTTTCTCCAATCCAGATGGTATGCAGATCCTAGACTTTTTCTCACACTCTTTTTATTCCTTTGCTTTCAACTGTTTGATTGAATCTTTGTAATGAAACAGGTTTCTTAAGTTTGTCCTGCGGCGGCTCAAGTTACACTGCGGCTTATAACATCTCCTGGGTTTCAGACAACGACTATATTCAAACGGGTAACACTAGCATGGTTACGTACATCGACAAGAATTCTACTTTCAGTGTTCCCATTAGACTCTTCCCGGATACTCATGATCGCCAATGTTATAAGGTACCTGTGACAAAAAAGGACTTGTCCTCGGTTCTGATTCGGGCTATATTCGTCTACAGAAACTATGATAGCCAGAACAGTCCTCCAGCATTTCATGTCTCTCTTGGAATGAGAATCACTACTACTGTTGATCTTAGAACCAATGATCCTTGGATTGAAGAGTTGGTTTGGCCGGTCAACAATGATTCTCTTTTGCTTTGTTTGCTTGCGATTAAAGGGAGAGGCATTCCGGTTATCTCTTCTCTAGAAGTACGGCCACTTTCTTTTGGTGCTTACAGAAACAGCCTGGAAGGTTCACCCAATGTAATTCTCAGGAGGAGTTACCGAATCAATAGCGGATACACAAATGGGACTATCCGGTATGAATTCTCAGCCTCTGAACTTGATCACTTTCCTTCTTTGGTGTGGTTTGTTGAACTTTCTTTGTGAATTTTGTTGAATGGCAGGTACCCTTTAGATCCGTTTGATCGAATATGGGATCCAGATCAAAGTTTTGCACCGTCTCACGCCTCTTCGAGTTTCAGTAGACTCACAAAACAGACTTCCTTCAACATTACTGAGAATCCGCCAGCTTCTGTTCTTCAGACTGCAAGAATTCTTGCTCGCAAAGACAGTCTCTCGTATATGCTTTCTCTACGTACACCAGGGGACTACTACATTATCCTCTACTTTTCTGGGATACTTTCACTCTCCCCTTCTTTTAGTGTAATGATCAATGGTGAAGTCAAACAATCTGATTACACAGTGACCAGTTCGGAAGCTGGTACTTTGTACTTTACGCAATACAAAATCAGTACGTTAAACATCACCCTCGGCAAAATAAAGTTCAATCCTCAGGTGAACGCTCTTGAGGTGTATCAAATACTCCAAATCCCTCCTGAAGCTTCTTCTACCACAGGTCTGTTGATTTTTCCTGGATAGAGCAAACTCCACCAGAGCTAAAGTTCATGTTTTAAGTTATCTTTGCAGTTTCAGCACTTAAAGTCATAGAGCAATTTACCGGGCAAGACCTTGAATGGCAAGATGACCCATGTACTCCGCTTCCTTGGAACCACATAGAATGTGAAGGAAACCTCGTTACATCATTGTAAAACAAAAGATTCTTGTCATACCTATAGCTTTCAACATTTCTTGATCTCAGCTCATATTTTTCTTATTCTGGCTGTCCAGGTTTCTTTCACAAATCAACCTGAGGTCCATTAGTCCCACATTTGGAGACTTGCTCGATCTCAAGACACTGTAAGTTAGCAATTCCTCAACCACTTTTTTAGCTTCTCATGTATACATGTGTGTTATCTTGAGTGTGCTCCACTTCTCTCCTGCAGCGACTTGCATAATACATCACTTACTGGAGCAATACAGAATGTAGGCAGCCTCCAGCATCTCCAGAAACTGTAATACTCATCCATATAACATTAACGTATTTTTTTAGGTCTCCTGTAGTATTAAAAAGCTTCTGACGGTATAACTAGGAATTTGAGCTTCAATCAGTTGAAATCTTTTGGCTCTGAACTGGAAGATCTGGCCAACCTTGAAGTTTTGTAAGTGATATTATACTGAGATTTTCTGGATATACGTTGTTTCTTTTTGGAAATTTTAAAGTATTTCTCCATTTCTTGAAGGGACCTGCAAAACAACAGCTTACAAGGATCAGTTCCTGAAACATTAGGAAAGCTGGAGAAACTTCGTCTCCTGTAAGTAAACATTAAGATCAAGAAGTAGCTTGTACATAACCATTTTCACACAAAGAATAATCTTTTTGTTACTTCTTCTCAGGAATTTAGAAAACAACAACTTAGTAGGCCCCTTGCCACAGTCTCTTAACCGGACGGGTCTGGAAGTCAGGTATACAGTTTCTGTCTCGGCATTTGCTAACAATATTCTGCTCAAGTGTTCATGGCATGACTGAAATTCTGTTTTATCAGGACAACGGGAAATCCATGCCTTTCGTTCTCTTCACTATCATGCAACAATGTGTCTTCAACAATTGACACACCACAAGTCACTATCCCTACCAATAAGAAACACAGGAAGCAGAACCGTATAGCGATCTTGCTTGGAGTTTCTGGTGGAGCTTTGTTTGCCACCTTCCTCGTCTTTGTTTTGATGTCGATCTGCACGAGGAGACAGAGAAACAAAGAAAGAGAGATAACCAGTATGTGAAGAATGCTTTCTCTTTGCCCCCACAAGGTTTTCGCTTTATGATTCTTACAGTATACCAAAATCTGTATCAGGAGCACAACTGAAGATGCAGAACTGGAACACTTCAAGAATCTTTTCTCACAAAGAGATCAAGTCAGCTACTAGGAACTTCAAGGAAGTAATTGGTCGTGGAAGTTTTG
>NC_025702.1:8319763-8349646 GCF_000633955.1 Camelina sativa | reverse complement strand
CTGGATATACGTTGTTTCTTTTTGGAAATTTTAAAGTATTTCTCCATTTCTTGAAGGGACCTGCAAAACAACAGCTTACAAGGATCAGTTCCTGAAACATTAGGAAAGCTGGAGAAACTTCGTCTCCTGTAAGTAAACATTAAGATCAAGAAGTAGCTTGTACATAACCATTTTCACACAAAGAATAATCTTTTTGTTACTTCTTCTCAGGAATTTAGAAAACAACAACTTAGTAGGCCCCTTGCCACAGTCTCTTAACCGGACGGGTCTGGAAGTCAGGTATACAGTTTCTGTCTCGGCATTTGCTAACAATATTCTGCTCAAGTGTTCATGGCATGACTGAAATTCTGTTTTATCAGGACAACGGGAAATCCATGCCTTTCGTTCTCTTCACTATCATGCAACAATGTGTCTTCAACAATTGACACACCACAAGTCACTATCCCTACCAATAAGAAACACAGGAAGCAGAACCGTATAGCGATCTTGCTTGGAGTTTCTGGTGGAGCTTTGTTTGCCACCTTCCTCGTCTTTGTTTTGATGTCGATCTGCACGAGGAGACAGAGAAACAAAGAAAGAGAGATAACCAGTATGTGAAGAATGCTTTCTCTTTGCCCCCACAAGGTTTTCGCTTTATGATTCTTACAGTATACCAAAATCTGTATCAGGAGCACAACTGAAGATGCAGAACTGGAACACTTCAAGAATCTTTTCTCACAAAGAGATCAAGTCAGCTACTAGGAACTTCAAGGAAGTAATTGGTCGTGGAAGTTTTGGAGCTGTATACCGTGGAAAACTACCAGATGGAAAACAAGTAGCGGTCAAAGTGCGATTTGATAGAACTCAACTTGGAGCTGATTCTTTCATCAATGAGGTTAAGCGCCCACAATGTCCTCATTAATTACTGGCCATATCTTAATGATGCATTAATCAAGTGATAAGAGTGCTGATATCTAAAAGTCTCCCTTTGTATTGTCAACCTTCTAGGTGCATCTTTTGTCACAGATCCGCCACCAAAATCTAGTATCCTTTGAGGGCTTCTGCTACGAACCAAAAAGGCAGATACTGGTGTATGAGTATCTGTCTGGTGGATCATTAGCTGATCATCTATACGGTATGAAAATCCTCAAGTATCTAGCAAAAACTCATTGTCCTTTATCAACGTCATCTTACTCACAAACATATAGCTTTTTGTGCTATCTTGGTTCAGCAGGTCCACGTAGCAAAAGGCTGTCAATGAACTGGGTTTCAAGACTAAAAGTTGCAGTTGATGCTGCAAAAGGTACATCTTCAACATCTGTAATTGGTATCATCATACTAGAACACAATTCCTCCTGGCGGATAGTAACATCTTTGTCTTCTTCATGAAGGATTGGATTACCTGCACAATGGAAGTGAGCCGAGAATTATACATCGGGATGTAAAGAGCAGTAACATACTTCTGGACAAGGATATGAACGCAAAAGTTTCAGACTTTGGCCTGTCAAAACAATTTACAAAAGCAGATGCATCTCATGTTACTACTGTTGTTAAAGGCACTGCAGGCTACCTTGACCCTGAGTAAAATCTACTGCAACTTCTCTCCGCATTCTTAATGTATTAACAGCTTAATTAGCTTATCAGTAATCACACTTTGTCATTCCAGATATTACTCCACCCTGCAGCTGACAGAGAAAAGTGATGTATACAGCTTTGGTGTGGTCCTGTTGGAGCTCATCTGTGGAAGAGAACCCTTAAGTCACTCAGGATCACCAGATTCTTTTAACTTGGTCTTATGGGTGAGAGAAACATGATTGTCTTTGTTTTCTCATCTCCCAGTTTTTAAGAACGCAGTGTAGTTATAAGATCAAAACACTGAAAAATGCAGGCTAGGCCAAACTTACAAGCAGGAGCATTTGAGATTGTGGATGATATCTTGAAGGATACATTTGATCCAGCGAGCATGAGAAAAGCTGCTTCGATTGCTATAAGATGTGTGGAGAGAGATGCATCTGGCAGACCGTCTATTGCAGAAGTTTTGACAAAACTGAAAGAAGCGTACAGTCTTCAACTCTCGTATCTAGCTGCTTCAGCACATACATACTGATAACGCACCACAAACAAGAGTAAAAAAAACATACTTGTTACAAATTTTTGTTTGTTGTTTGTGTTACAAAGTTTTGTAAGCCAACTCAAAATGGATTTACTCTCATACTAACTACCCTCTATCACTAGAACAAGGATATGGATACTAGACATATATATACCAGAAAATTGAGCTCTATTCCTCGCTAAAAATCCGGCTTCTTCAACACAACTTGGGCTTCACCAACAGAGTCAACAACACCATGAAGCTCTTTTACATGGGTAGTCATGCCACTAATTCTATACGCCTTAACCATTGTCCTGTATGTAACTTTATCAGGTTTAAATCCCTTCTTCTCCATGAGTTCGAGAACTCCTTTCATCTCTGCTAACTTTTCCAGCCTCCCATAGGCATCTACCAGACAGTTAAAGAACACGAGGTCTAACCTTATGTCTGAGTTCTCAATGAAACGCAAGACTCCCCCAATTTTATCAGCTTTACCAGCTCGTCCATAGGCACGAACAAGAGAACATAGTGTAACACAGCTTGGTTTAATTCTCTCCGATTGCATTAGTCTAAATAAGTACTCCATTTGTTTTAAGTCTCCTGCCCTCCCAAACGCATCAATGACCACATTGTAGGTGACTATGGTCCATGAATACTGATACTTCTGCATGTATTCCATCACAGCACTCATCTTCTTATAATTTCCTGATTTTCCATACGAATCAAGGAGTATATTGAAGGTTCTGATGTTGGGTTCAATCCCAGATCTCTGAAACTTCTCATAACAGTTCTCCATCATTTCTATTTGTCCATTTCCCCCAAAGGCTCTAAGAGTTGAGTTCATGGTCCAAGAATCAGGCTTGCAATCTTCCTCCCCAAGCATTTGGATAAGTGTTGATTCCATCTCCACAAACCTTCCAAAAACAAAAGAAAATATCTCAGTTCATGGATGCTTTGAACTAAAACATGATAACTGAAACCATATAATGGTTAAATTCAAGTATTCACTCCATCCCAACATGTTTAAACACTCCTTTTTTCGCATAAGTCAAAATGTTTGCAACCATGAAACATCAGATGAGATGGAGTGAGTACAAATTGATATAAACTAATGAAAATTCGAAAGGAAAGGGTGCTACGTACATTTTTGCTTTCCCATATGCATCGATGAGGGTATTATATGTGATTGTATTGGGTCTAATACCCTGTCTTCTCATATCAGAAATCAAATCCTGAACCTTATCAAACGCAAAAACCTGAAGAAACGACTTAATGAGGATGGAATACGTGTGCACATCCGGCTGACAGTTATGACTACTTTTCATACGTTCCAGAAGAGTAAACGCAGCATCAAATCGTCCACTCCTACTATACGCAGATAAAAGTGCAGTATACACTTCATGATTCACCACACAACCTTCATTAATCATTGCCTGAAATAGTTCATGAGCCTTCTCCGGCTGTTTGCATTTTCCAAGCATCACAATCAGCTTTACATATATGCCAACGTTTGGTTTGTACCATAGCTGTTCACGCAGTAGTTCAAACACCTACATATACACCAACATTATCTTATGATTAACGCACACAAACTCAACACTCAATCTAAAACCATTAAGTAATCATCCTTAACAGCTAATCAATATACAATCTGAAGCTACTATAACCATAATCTGAAATTATCAGCTTATCAACAAAATCTATAACCAAACATAGCCAAATTACTCAATTAGTCCATCAGATTCACTATCAATACCAAAATTAAAGGACGAGATAGTTTCGGAGAAGAAGAAATCAAACCTGAAGAGCAGATTCCCATCGGAGAGCTGTGATTCTTTCGTGAAGAGACTCAAGAACAGTCCTTGGAAGAAGCTTCTTAGATCCTTTCTTCTTCTCCATTACAGCCTTTGTAGCTTCTCTTCGTAGTATAATCGATATAGCCTTCCTCGAAGCCATCTTCGTGTTTGTATCCTCTTTACTCTGCTTAGAATCTCTCTCATTCGCGTCCTCCGTATTCATCAGCCATTTGCTTTGCCTCGTATCTCTAAGCGACGAGGAGGAACTATTGTTGCTATTATCTGAAGAAATTGTATGATTCGGCTCGCGTGGGGAGATGGAGATGCATCGTACTATGATCATTCTCTCCGTCGGTCGGCAGTTAAACGCCGTCGGGAGTGGTGGCGCGTGTGGAGTGGAGGTAGAGAGCGAAACCATTTGAAAACTATCCTCAGAAATTTTAAGGATCAGACATTTACTGAGAGATAAAGAAAAATGGAAAGGTTTATTAAATTTTGTTGGGCCAGGCCCAAAGTAACTAAAAGGAGATCCTTTGCGATATAAGAAAAATTAAGAGGGTGTTATTTAGGCTTTCACTCCATACACTCCATACTACATAGTGCGTACTAACATTTTAGTATGGAATAAAATGAACTGTAGTATGAAGTAAAAATTAGTATACACAACACCATACAATAGTATGCATAACACCATACGATTATGAATGGTAAAAATCAGACTATAGTACAGAGTGGTGTGTACAAAAGATTAAAAACAATTTTAATAATATTTTAATCATAATTAACTAATAATTGTTACAAAATATTTTTAAAAATTACAAATCAAAATCTATTATTTCGATTATCCCATAACATATTAGCAATATTTTCTCTTATGTTTGCCATATATGGTCTATCTTCTCTCTCGACCTCATCTTGTTCAGCCATATTTTCAAATAAAGGTAGATGTATATTTGAGTTATGTGTATATTTATTTAAATAATGCACATGATTTAAAACTACTAAAACTATAAACTAGTAAAATTCTCAAGTATCTACTATAAACTAAACTAAAAAGAAAATGAGGTGAGAAAATAAAACTTATGAATTTGAGATGAGATAAATGGTTGATTCAAAATAGTTTTCTAAGATTGAAGAGCTTCAATGATAAGATAAGAGAGTTCTCTATAGATTTATTTTTTGTTTTTGGGAATATGATTTTTTGCTGTGAATTTTAAAATTTGTGAATGTATATATATACACATTTTTGTAAAGTACAAAGAAACACAAGTTCAACCAATGAGATGAAAATATTTGGATTCAACTAGTTTAGAGCACGTTTTTACCCAAATTTTATTGTTGGTATGAAGGTTTTAAGGAGTAAACTGAAAAAATCGGACCAATAGTACAATTCACACATTATGCAGTTTATTTTTCAATTGCGGACTAGTATAGAGTTTTACTGGAAAAGTGCATACTAGTATGGAATGGTGAATGGTCAATTAACTGTGGAATAGTCCGACTTTAGTCCGGTCCGGAGCGTACTATTCACAGCCTTAGTTTTGTGATTTTTAAAGAGTTTATAAGTTTTGAAAACTTTGTTATTATTCAATCTTGAATTACAAAGAATATTAAAATCATGTGTTATTTATAAAAAGAATATTTTTACCATTCATAAATATTATTTAACCGCTCGTTTTAAATCAACTGATGCATCTCTTTCGCCAAATATTATTTAACCTCTTGTTAACTATATATTTTACAACCATTAAAAAGGCCCGTTAACTGCTTTGCAATTGCTGAAACGAGAATACTAATTGAACCCTAAAATGAAAAAGAAAAACTGTAATCATCACCAGATCAACTTATAGAAAGTTTTAAGTATATACCTTATGATCCTTATTATGCTTAGGAAATACATCAACGGTTAATAATAATATTTCATTATTTGCATTGATAATATTGTCTTCCAATTATTATTAGTTTCCCCCATATTGTCTTCCAAATTCCAGTCTTTTTCGCATCTGATATTAATATTTGTATTACTTGGAGGTTGCATCCAAATATTGAATACTTTTTTAATACTAATGCCTACTGGAATAGGAGGAAGCGACCTGAGATCTAGGAGAGAAGTTCCCTAGTCAACCAAAGCCAGACGAATGGAAACAACTTCCCTTCTACGAGATCGACCTCACGGCAAATCAGAACAAACTAATGGATAAAAAGATTTGCTTCTTTTACTTGTCCTATATAGCAGTCCAACCAGAGACATAACAGAGGTTTTTGGCTTTCATTTTCAGTTCAGGTAACAATAAGATCCAGAGACTTTATACAAACAAAAATTATCCTACCACATGGCTAACAGATTTTAAGTTCTCTTTCTTACTACACAGATACCAAAAGAAAATAGAACATGATTCATAATAAGATCTTGAAGAGTATTTAGCCGCTGTACCGATAAAGGCCCTTGACTGGAACTATATCCGACAAAAAGGATTTAAGGGCCTCTGAGAATAAGGCAAAAAGTTTAAAAGTTTTCAGCAGTGAATTTCAAACCTTAAAATACTTCCTATCAGCTTATTACTACTTACTTTGGCTCAGCTTAGCTTAGCCTCTCGTCCTCATTATCGTGATGCTTCCTTTTCCTCCTTCGGTGCGGATTTTAGTCTTCCCTACAACAGGTTTCCCAGAGAATGCAGAAGTTTGGATCACTACAGGCTCTTCTTTGTCTTCCTTTGGTTTTGATGGTGGATTTCGGATTTTCTGGTTGATGTCCTTGAGAGTCATACCACCGTGAACCCCACATGGTTTGATGAATGCAAATGGATAGATGATAGAAGATGGTAGCTTTGAAACCGGCCTTGAAAAAGATTTCCTACCTGCTATTACCAATTAACATTTTAATTATGTTTTGTTTCCTCATTTTGTCGCGAACTTAGTGTGTAACTATGAGACCAATTTATGACTAAATCATTGTATATTTTACCTTTAAAGATAACATTTGGAGAAGAACGAGTAACAGGCCGCTGAACTTCCCGGGTTTCTGTTTCTGGTGGCACATTTAGATACTCTGCAACAAAACACAGGGATGTTAGCAAGAAAAGCCAGAGCTAAAGCCAGCTATGGGACAGACCAAAGCAAAGAAATTTGACCTGAAATATCTACTTGGACATCAGGTGAACCAAAGTTTCTGAGATAGAACAAAAATTGTTATCAATTAATTAAGCAAATGGTGCTACTAAACATAACATAAGCAAAAAAAAAGAAGGTCGAAACATACAAGCCATCAGGTAGGGTTGGAGTCTCAGCATCATTTAAGCATTCAGCGTACCACTCTTCAGCATACAGATCAATTCCCTCGAAGCTTGAGGCAGAGGCGTCTTCTGAAAAAGAGACAATGAATTATTGTTTGAATGATAAATGCATTGGCCAGATTAACTTGGGGAAATTATAAGAGATCCCAACCTGAAAACCCTTCTATAAGCTGAGACCCTTCGGGTAAAAGCTCATCAAATGTATCATCTCTAGCCTGAACATGCATAGGAGAGACATCGATCAGAACATTAAAGAAAGTATCAGAACCTCATACAACCTCCTAAGCTATCCACTGTTTCTAAAATAACTTGCCACAGTAGGTACATAACAATTGAATAAGGCAGTCAGATACCAAGAAGCTTGAATTTGTTCTAGGAGCAAAAGAAAAAATTCTATGAAACCAAAGAGATATCATTTGCAAACGTATGAAATGAACATGCATCCACATTGCAGCATGTATGCAGTGTGAAAAACAATGATCTTTCAATCCTAGGTCTGCATCCTAACAAGTGAGCAATGAGTTTGGATATCAAGAACATATCTGCAATGCATCTCTGGACTGTGGGCATTTGGTGCATAGCTAAAGAAGAGATATGGGGTTTGTGTACTCACGCTTGATTTTAAGATTGCAGAGAAACTCTCACTGCTGAAAAGGGATGTTTCAGGTTGGTCTTCAAATTGTAACATCCGACGCCGCTTTAGAGCAGAACGTGTCTCACTATGCACTTCCAGTTTCCTGTTGGTTTCATCTGAAGCCAGACACATTTTGTTAGAAACCGTCATTAACTAGACATCAGAAATCTAACTGATGACATGAAAAAAAAGTAAGCACAACCTGTTGTGACATGATAACCCAAGTCGCTACACGCCTTCACAGGAGTGGTTTCATCATCAAACATGTACGAGTGATCTTCTTGGTTTAATGTGACTTCAGTCATCGTGCAATCAGGCACATCAGCTGTAGTTAAAAAAAGAGAACAACTCAATCATACTTGTCACAGTGCTGTAAAGAGTTACTTGATGTAAGGAAAAAAACTTACAGAAATGAGACTGTGGTTGGTGATTATAGTTCTCTTGCCAATTCCATGAGGTGCTACTGCAAATTACATGTTTAGAGACAACTGTTTACTAATCAATCTAATCAACTTGGAAGCTGGAAATATCTTTCAATCAACTCAAACTATGCAAATAGAGTAGTACATTGCAAACATCAAGCTCAATCACAACATCCCAACCTGAATCCTGACTCAAGAACCAAACATAAAACACCATTTCTGACCCCAAAAGAAAAGGGGCTTATGATTTGAGTCATCTTAAAGAGTAACAAATCCGAAATGATTGATGAAACGATTAATAAATGACCCCAATATTTTCATTAAGAAAACTCCACAAAACAAAAAAAAACATTTCTTAACTCACAATTAAGATGAAAAAAAATCCAACATTTCATCATCCGCATTAAACCCAGAAATCAAATCAAACCCAACAAATCAGAACCAAATCTAAGCGATTGCAGTCAAAACCCACATAAGCGAACACTCGAATCAGACTAACAAAACACAAAAAATCGAAGAATGCGAAACCAACCAAATCACACAAACACAAAACTAAACGAGAACAAAAAAATAAAAAAAAAACACATCAAAATCAAAAAAAAAAAAAAAAACAAATCGAGATGAAATCTACCGATCGTCGTCTCCGTCATCCATCGATCTTCTTCTTCAACTCCTTGCAACTTCTCCGAAGTAGTAACTAGCCGTTGCCCAGAAAAATGAAAGCACAAAAAAAAAAAAAAAAAAAAAAAAAAACATGCACGCTCCAAAGACCCAGAACCATTTTTATATATATATAAAAAAAAAAAAGCAGTTTTTTTTTTTTAATCACTGACCTGTGTGCTCGACTCGAGATATGTGCTTAGTGCTTAGAACCCAGAAGCAAAAAAAAAAATAAAAAAGTATTCTTAATAGCGGCGAGTTTCTCTCTCTAGGACACGCTGGTCAATATTTATAGTACTAGTCTCTCTCTCTTTCTCTCTGCGTCTCTCTATTTATGAGGAGAGAGAATTGCAAGGGAAGCTTTTTTTTATTTTTTTTTGGGTTATTAATAATCTGTTTGAGAGAAGAAAAAGAAGAGACCATTGCGAAGCACGCTTTCTGGTTTCTAGTTTCAATGTCGTCGTCGTGCTTTCCTCTTTTCTCGCGATTTTTCTTTACTTAATTTGTTTTTTGCAATTATTATTATTATTAACTACTTACTTTACTTACTACTACTAATCAAGTAATCATCATCATCATCAACTTTATTTTTCTTCATTGTGTATATGAATCTCTTTTTTTTTTTTTGGATATTTCAATATCCACTTTTTAGATTTTAATTTCCCTTAATTTCTGTTTTTTTTTTTTTTTAATTTGACTCTGTATTTACTGCTTCGTTTTGATAACACATCATAAATATATGTATAGTTAGGTTAGATCAATTCTGATTTTTCTGAGTCAGTTGTTAGTCACTTAAGGCACATATAAATGGGGGAAAATGTGTTATGATTCATTTCCAACTTTATGTTATTCTTCAAATGTGTATATTAGTAAAAAAAAAACAAAGTTAGCTAAAAAATTAATATTCAACTTTTTTTTAAAACAGATAGTGGAATAAACAGGAAAAAGGTTGTTTCTTTTTCTTTTTAAAACAATTTTATTTTTGTTCTTGATATAATTGTGATAGAATTAGTTTTTAAATAATTTATACGTTAACAAAAATATTAAAAGCGCAATAAATAAAATAATAAATTTTGATGAACAATAACTAAAAACGTTAAAATTTCATAATGTTTTAATTCGAGAAAAAAAAACAAAATATAATGTCTATTTTATCTTTTAAATATAAAAGTCAATAGACTCACGTTTTAAGTTCATTTGCGGATTTTTCAATGTAAATATTTTACATTATAATTATATATTTTAAACGTTAAAAGTCTACTATCCTCAGTTTGATTTTATTTATTTATTATGTTATCACTAAATATAGTGATTCTTCTTTATTATATAGTTGGTAGAAATATAACTCTTTTTCTCTCTTTTAAAAAATATTATGTGTTTTTAATCAGTTCCATGTCCTTGGATTATTTCCCACTATATCAATTTATTTAACTAAAATCTGAAAACCTTAATTGTTTGAATAGTATCCAATGTGTTATAAACTAAGTTAAGAAAAAAAAAAGTAATTTCGATTTAATTTATTGCTTATGTGACAAATCTTTTCTATAAACAAATACTTAATTTGTGGAAGTCCACCCTTTTAGCTCAATGGTTAACCAAGGATTAAGTAATGCTTATACACTAAAGGTCTGGGATTCAAATCCCACATAATATGAATTATTAACAATTATCACTAAAAGAAATATGGATATTGATAGCAGTTTTCGTAAATGCTATGAAAGATAAATTTTTATTTTGGTTACTATATCATAGCACTAAAACGCTAACAAAAAAAATCACCAAGCGGGAAGCTAAAATCATTTATCCACCAATACTTTGTTGAAAATTTTCATCTAACCGCCATTACTTAGAAAAATCTCACTTACCACAATATAACAAACATAAAAACATAGTTAAAAAAAATATAACGTCTATTTCCTTTTGATGAACAATAAATAAAATTGTTAAAATTCATAATGTTAAGTAGAGAAAAAAAAACAAAATATAACGTCTATTTTATTTTTCAAATAAAAAAATCAATAGACTCATGTTTTAAGTTCATTTACGGATTTTTCAATGTATCTATTTTTTATATTATAAATATCCCCTATATATTAATAGAGAAGCACTTTCTTGAAAAAGTTGATGTGTCACCGCCAGAGAGCTCGAGACACATTTAGCAAAAAACCCTTAAATTTTCTACTTAATTACATTAACATGCCATTATATATATATATATATATTAAAAACAATTAAATGAATAATAATAAGATTTGTCATCAATTCTCACACAAATTTAAATATCACATATTAAAACTAATTAAATATTACATACTATTTTAAGTCAAAATTTCACTAAAATTTACTTACAAATATACAAGTCAAAGTTATATTATTTTTAAGAAATCAATATTTTATATAAGTAAAATATTCTAAAAAGGCTATAAAAACATATAAAGTTAAAAAAAATAAAGAATATATAACTTATTAACAAAATCATATATAACTTTTGTTAGTATTATAACCATAATAATTTAAATAACAAGCTTTCAATAGTTATTATAATTGATTATAAAAAGAAATCTATTACCCCTGAATTATCTTCAACTCATTAAAGGAAACTTAATTCCCAATAAATATAGATTTATATATATTCATAAATAAATATAAAAATGACAACAAATTAGGGGATATCATGATGTGTGATTATTTATATATAGCTAACTATGTAAACTAATTAATCTCAACATTTAGTGTGATTATTCATTAAAAAATAGAAATATTGATAATTGAATAGGAATATATGTTTTAATTGTACATTAATCTATGTGCTATTAAAAAGGAATGAGACAATAACCCTTATCATTATAAATAAACTTAGTATCCAAAAAAAGTCATAATATATTTAAAATGAATGATTTTTAGATTATGAAAAATTGTTATAGTTATTCGATTAACCATAAATATAAAAATTTGATTTTTAAAGCACACAAAAAATATATATATTTCCATAAATTGTAACATTTTATAAATATTTTCTTTACCATGTTCACATAATTCACGGGTGAAATGTATTCTTACATGAATACGTTGATTTTGAAATTTCATTAATTTTTTCATAATGGTTTTTTTTGGTAATAATCCGTTATTTATAGAAAATATTAACAAACCGACTAACTCAAAATATTTAAATAGCCTAATCAAAAATAGTAAATCAATAAATTATATTATATTCAGAAAATTTAGTTTAGAATCCGATTGTTACTAACATATAATAAAATTAAATAATTAAACTACCGAGTAATTTAGTATATGTTGTTATGGTTACATAAGAAACATGCAAAATTGTTATGATTATAAAATAAAACATAAAAGATATGAATTTGATTTTTAAACCACACAAAAGAAATGTTGCAATAAATAGTAACATTTTATCAATATTTTCTCTTACACCTTTAAAGATTTCACGGGTGAAACATATTTTTTACACGAGAAACGCAGCTTTGAATAAATAAATAAAAAACTTTAGTTACATATTGTTTAACACAAACAAATATTGGTTCTAGAATAATGATTTTACTTATAATAATTTTTTTAAAATCGCTTTATTCCGCACATAGTGCGAGTTGTTACCTAGTATTTTTTAAAAACTTTAAAAGTCTACTATCCTCAATTGATTTTTTTTTAATTATGTTAATATTTATGTGACATCTCCATATTAGTAAAAGAGAAGTACAAAACTATTATCGGGTCGGGTCAAGTAAAAAAACAAACCCGAAATCAAGGTATTTGGATTCGGGTGCGAAATATCCGAAAATTATAAATGGGTTATTCGGTCATATATTTATTAAATCGTATGTACTAAATATTAAATGAAACTTAAACAAATTTTCCAAAACAAAACAATAGTAACTGCCAAAATATTTTTGGTGCATGTAACTTAGGAAACTAACAAAATTAGTGTTATATTAGAGTTAACACTCATGGAGGATTTTAATTATAATAGCAAACAAATTATTTCGGAAATTTTAATTATAGAAATACCATTTATGTGCAGAAACCGTAACTTAATTAGTTGCCATAAAAAATAAACATTCCAACCAAAAATTCCTAATCAATATCATATCTTTATAAAGAAAATTAATAAAAAAGGAATATAGGCTCATATATACTGTTTTTTTGGTTTGTTGTATTTTCAAATTCAGTTTGGAAAAAAATCAGAGAAGTTTATCCAATGTAATGAATTGTGGAAATGTCAAACCATAAAAATCCAAGTATTACATAATCATAGGGATCTTGAATATTTTATATTTTATGAAAAATCAGTAGTTTACAAAATTTATGGGAGTGTTGTTAATTTGTTATTTATATATTATTCTATTTAAATTTGGAATGTTGTTTAAATCATTTTAATTTGGGTAATACCTATATATACACAAAAGAGATACTAACTAAATGTGATTTTAACAAACGTGTGTAATCTTCAAAACCCTAAACTTACAGTCGGTTGTGCCACTCTCATATCATTCTCATTTTCCCACTAAACTTTATTTGCAAAATTGTAACAAAAATATGGATGGTAATGATGGTTTCACAAGCCTCAATGCTATCAAACCTTTCAAACAAACCTAGAAAATTCAGGTGAAAATCGTTCATTGTTGGAAGCAATACTCTACTTATACAAGAGTGACAAATTACAAAGTTGGTGGTTTTGACCGAATCATATGTAAGCTCTAATTCTCACTTTCTAATATGTTAGTAATATAGAAATGACATTTTCTCATTCATTTTGTTTAATCTGAATTGGTTAGTTAGAATTTTTGAATATAATATTCATTATGTTTAATCCTTTCTAAAATATATAGTATACGAAGACAAAAAAAAACAATTAACCCCAATGTCAAAGTTAATGTACCAATACTATACATGAAAAAAATATGTATGTGCGATGGATCGTATTTTTCTTTGTTTGTCTGTATTATATATTTTCATACTTAACTCCAAACAATGTTAGAATATATGTAAGTACCCACTATATGTCAATAAATATTCCTCTTGGTATTACTCAGTCTGCTGTCATGATTTTTGTCAGAGTTATGTGGTTTGTCAAATTCACAATCATATGTTAGAGAAGGTTAGATTTGATATTTCAACAAATGTATTTTTTTGCAAGTAGGTCTGTCGAAACACACACTGTAAATGTATAATTTTTAGGAATTGCAGTTTTTTTAATTTTTTGTTTTGTTTTCAATACTCCGACATCTTTATATTAAATTATACCATATCGATAAATATTTCTCCGCACTGTAGCGCGGGTCCGATCCTAGTATCTTGTATAAACAAATATCAAATTTGTGGAACCCCTTGGCCAATGGTTAACTAAAAGTTAATTGATGCTTCTAGGGATTCAAGTCCGAAAAAATGCAATATATTAACAATTATGCAGATTAATGAAGTCAAGTTTACATGAAATCTCCAATGATGTACAATTAGAGTTGTTCTTCATGATTATACGTACAAACGAAAGTGTCGTCGATCATGGATTATTCAAGGTGTCTAAAAAGAATATGGAGAAGAAACTATTGTTTTTGGTGACTCTAACAGGGTTAAAAAGAATTGCTCATGGTAAAATTGTCTATGTAACACTTCTCGTAATTTTAATAAATAATAAATCTGGACATAAAAAAATGGATTTAATTCTCTAGTGCCCCTATACCAAAAATTCATTTCTGCATTACCCCTTCTTTAATGAAAGGATGAAAATACGCCTATAACAATTTTTAAAAGAAAATTAAACATCTAGTTGTACCTACCAGCCTCCTAATTGTACCAGATATCCCCTAGTTGTACTTCCTAGTTGCAGGAGCTGTACCAGTTGCACCTTAATTCCATTCTACCAATCAACCTTTATTTTTCCTTTCCAATCTACCATTCAAATCCTATGTGTATTTTTATATTAGGCGCATATAGTCTTTAAGCCGATCTAGGGAATATATGGACCCAAATTTTTACAAGTGCTAGGGATACAATTTTGACAACAATTCTAGTGTAGCTGACTGACGCTTCCAAACAACGAAGACTTTTTAAAATGGAAAACAAATAATATATAGGTAGAGAGGCTTCCGACTAGTGGAGGCAAGATTCTTGCAATTTAAGGGTTTCAAATTTTCTAACATATAGATTCTTTGAAAGTACCAATATGCTGAGTTTTTTCTTGTGTATGCAAATATCAATTATATTTTACACACATCAAACTGAAAAGAATTATGTTATTATCATGTATAATATTCAGTCTTGCTAAGATAAGTGCGCTTAGATTAGATCATGCATAACATACTACATAACAACCTTATGATCATCAAAAAGATCTCTTGGAAAGACAATAATCTTCGTCTAAATTCTCTTCCCAAACTCCACAGATACCACTATGTCAATGATCAACTGACACAAAAAACACATGATCAATTATGAGTTCAACCACCAACGATCCATACAAAACTAGTAATAGAAATAAAACACATTCACATATGATGGTAACAATAATGTTACGAATCAAGTCCTCGCTACATCGGCCAACCAATAAATGCTTCGATTTCATCTCCATCTTCCATATCAAGCTGCATCAGTATATCAAACGATTAGATCACATTATAGGTCACAAATCATGATTTTATCTAGACGACAAAATAAAAAAAAAAAAAAATCATGATTTTATCTTTAGACCAAGAAACATGAAAACAACATTCACATCAAATTACCTCATCAGGTGTTTGTTCAGGATTGAGACGACGAGCATAGCAGAAGAAGACGATGTTGTAGAAATCAAGATTTTGAAGCTCACAGTAGCTTTTCATGAGTTTTTTAAACCTCATGGTTCTTTTCATCTTGAAGTGTCTCACACTATCATCCTGAGATTTTACTACTTTCAGTCTCATAATATCAAAAATTCTTGTACCCTTGAAAATAAACAACACTAAAACAGTTTCTTATTTTGCTAACCTGACAATTAAATCTTACTTGGAGTACGATTTTGTTCTCTTCGTGATCGGGTACTCCTCCTTCATTGTTGTTGCTGCAGTTGCCGTCTGTTGGTGCGGGAATTGGCACCCCGACATACCGGTCTAAACCAATAAGAAAATCGATCATCTAAACCGAGAATTCACTTTCTCCAGATTCTCCTCTACCTTATAAAAGGAATTAATGTGAGGTTGGTTTTGCATGTTATTCTTCATTAGAGTTATGTTACCCTTTATTTTAAAGCAATGTTTTTAAACCCGACCCGGAAAATAAACCGGAACACCTTCTGGATCACCGGGTCATCGGGTCGACCCGGTCCAACCGCGGGTCAATAATTCACTCAATTTCATTATATGTAATCATATATAAAAATATATATATATGTATTATATCTTGGTTTTATGAATATCAAAACAAAAGTTTTCATATCTTATCATAGTAAATTAATCTTTGAATATTAATTATAAATTTCTAAACCTTATGATCTTAAATTCCTAATAATAAAAAATGTTAAATGAACAAATTAAAAAAATGGTGACGGAAGAAATAGAAAAAAAACTACATTCATTTTGTCCCACATCAATTGTATTGTGGAAGAAGTACGTGATTGCTTCACTATATAACTCAAACCGAGAGCTGGATTAGTCATTAGTCAAAGATTAAGAATTACCAATTAGTCATTGGTTTTAACTCAAACAATGTGCCAACCGCCGGGTCAACCACCAGTTAGCTGAGTTTTCCCGGTTTTCTCCGGTTAATTTATTGTCTGGGTTTGAAGTGTAATCCGGACCGGAATACCTTCCGGTTCACGGTTAAACCGGTTCGACCGGCCGGTCCGATCCGAGTTTCAAAACATTGTTTCAAAGATTAGGTAATTTTAAGATTAAATACTTCAACCAATTTATGGTTCTCTGTTCATAACGAGTTTAGTTTTTTGTAAATGTATCTAAACTATTCATTTTGATAGAAAAATAAGTAAATTATTAAGTAATTTATTATTTTTTAAATTCTGTTAATTCATTTCTTAAAAATGATAGTGTAGATCCATATAATTTGATAAGTTAATAAATTCTAAATCAAAAAAAAAATTGTCAAACGAACGTAACATAACAAGTCTCCAAGCAGGGTCAATATTGCATCTTACATACAAAATTAATCATATTTTTAACTCCAAGTCTCCAATCGTGTAATACAACTCAAAATCCAAATCATCAAAATTAAATCAGCGAAATAGAGAGTTTTAACCCAAACTAATATAAGTGCACAACGCAAACAAGTATATTAAAGAAGAAATCTAACTCACTTTTAGTCGAAATAAATTAGCGAAGAAGATATCTTGGTTAATTTTTGATTGTTAACCGAACATTAATTAGAAAATAACTCCAAGATTGGTAGCTCAATCCAGAGAAAAAGAGTTTACAAAAGATGTTTTAGAATAATTAACTAAGAAGATGAATTGCGAATACTCACATCACAAAGTTTCAATGAATAATCACTTATAGCATTATTATTAATGTAAATATATTATCCACAATAGGGAATTAGAGAGAGTGAGCTAGTACCTTAACAGTGAGAAGATGAGGATAATAACAAAGTGAAAAAGAAAAAGAAAGAAGAATCAATTGTTTAGGTAGTGAAGAAGGAAATTAACGACTAATAAGAACTATTCCGTCGGAGGAAACGAGGTAGAAGAATACCTCCGCTTGTAGATATAAAAGAAGAAGATTTTATCATGACGGAGAATACGAGGAAGAAAGAGTGTATTTATATGATTTGGGAATAAACCTAAAGAAAGTCTCTTTCAAGATTAGAGGGTTTTGACTTCAAACCCATAGTTTTTAATTCGAAATATGAGTTCTATTTTAGAAAAATGTCCCCAATCACAAAACTAAGGATATAATATGAATATAAACTTTAGTTCACCAATTCTAATTTTAAAAATATAGATAAAAAAAAATTGAAAATACATTAATTTTTTAAAATTTCTCTTTCTTTTATTTTTTTTATGTAAGTAAGATGTTTCATATTTTTGATTTTTTTTTTTCTTTTATCATCCTGATGAGCTATAAATTGATAAAAATATGGAAAAAATTCTTTTCACTTTTATTTTATTTTGGTTTCAGTGGAAGTTCATATTTCATGATATGTTTTCTAACATTTTTGGTCGGGGAATTTTATTTTATAACTATTTAATATTTTGCTATAGTTCAATATTTTTGCTTGAGCTAAAATTAGTTTCTAGATCAGCCTTTGGGTGGATGCAAGATTCTTGTACTTTAAGGTATAACTTGTGAAATTTAAATTAATTAATTTTATATCTTTTACATGTGATATGAAAGGAAACTAGGCAATTAACTCGTAACTAATGCGGAAATTAAATTGTCAATTTCGGGTTTTCTTTTGGTGTTTCGAACCAGAAATGTCAGTTTGAAAAAAAAAACTTAAATTGATTAATCTAGACATCAACAATGTTGTTGAGTTTCTTGAAATGAACATAGGTGAGTAACATGATCCTTAACAACCAAGACTTTAAGGTAAGGCTCTTTTTGAAAAAATCAAACTTGAACTTGTTAATGCTTAGTTAATTTGCTGAATTCAAACGAGATCAGTTTAGGGTCTAGAAATATCCATTACGTAGATTGTTAACGCTGCAAGAATTAATTAGCTTTACATTCATGATTTGAGTTCGAGAACGATGTTTAACACATTCTCTGCTAATGTATGCATTTGTTATCATAATTCACTGACAATTCCTGGTTCCTAATGTCTTTTACTTACTAAATACAATTACTTGCATCCATTTACGGTCTTTGTTAGTCACAATAATTTACAACGTCTCTTTGTATTAGCTTTACTTATTCTTCATTATCTCATAATGGATTGCTTAGTATATGTGGGTACAATCCTAAAGTGTTACAACGATATATCATTTGATTGTCGTAGAGAACACATTACGTTTTAATTGACCTTTGATCAGTTTGCTGGAACGCCGCATTTTGAACAAACATTTGGTTCATCGACTGCAACAAATCCTCCATGGTAGCCCTTAGACGGATCCATATATCCACCATATCTGGATATTTATTCCATGGGAGGAACCTTTGTTGGAGAAGGTGGGGGAAACTGAGGAACACTAGGAACATAAGGAGGAATTCCTAGTGCAGCTGGAACATCTCACCATCTGAATAAGGAGGATTCCTTAGTCACCTCACCTCATCTTCAGAATAATAACAAAAGAAATAAATAATTTTCAAATTTAAACATTGAAGTAATTTAGTTCTTCTTTTTACTTCTAATATAATAATTAAAACTGTATAATAACTAATAAGAGAGTTAGAACTCACGTGGAAATGATTTTTATATCAAAGAAGCGGTCAACTGCAGTTCTACATTCGAGAGTATCATACACCTGATGAGTTAAATACATTTATCATTCAAACTTAAAGATCCTTACAATATGTTAAGATAAGTCAGTCAAAAATTATCTTTTACTTTTTTCATTGTTGTTTGTTTAGAGGTTGAGTGTGTATGGTGTGAATGTAATAATACACATATTTAGATTTTTAAATTCACATATACACAGTATATGGTTCAATGTTACATGCAAGAAAGGAACAAAAGCTTTGTTGCTTCTTTTACAAGTTTTGAATAGAATAAAAGAGTTGCAAACTTTGAGAAAACGGAAGTAACAAAAGAGTCACATAATTAGTTAAAGAATCTAACCAATTTTCAATATTGCAACACACCATTAAAACCATTCTTGCATCGTCTGATTTCACATCAAGAAATACTTGATATCTTTGAAATATGGCATCACATATTGGTGATAATATAGTATCTTCTTTGTTTCAATAATATAAGATCGATCATTGTTCTGTTTTTTTTGTTGGACCATCTTTGTTTTTGTAAGCTGTTCTTGATGTTCTTGTTGGTAAAACAGAAACTGATGCAGTTGAGGTTAATCGTGGATTGCTGAAGGAGCTGGAAGATATGGGATTCTCGATGGCTCGAGCAGCCTGGGCTCTGCATCACTCTGGTATATGTTGTAAAAACCTCTTCAAAACATTCCTAGAATCATGTCATGGATCACCCATATTTTGTCTCTCTATTCATCTTTAGGTAACTCTAGTCTTGAAGAAGCTGTGAACTGGATCATAGACCATGAGAATGATTCACAGTTTGAAAAAATGCCTTTGGTATGTATAATTATATTCATCTTCTTTTCTTTTTTTCATAGATTCCATACGAAACTTTTGAAAAAGGTGTACATTCTTGTAGATGGAATTTAACATTGAGATTGAGTCACCAAATCCATATGATGATACTACAGAAACTTCTCAGGCAAGAGCTAAAGAACTAATGTAAGTAAGTCTCTCATTTGAACATATATGCATATTTCTTTAACTTTATTCTTTATAAGGACAAATGACTTCATTGTTTATATATTCTTAGGGAACAAGCTCATAAACTAAGAGAAGAAGAAGACACTAAACGTGAAAGAGAAAGAGAAAAGGTATGAAGGAATTAGCTTGCATCATACACTATCCTCATGAAGAAGACTTATAGCTCTAACTCTCCTCCAGGAAAGGATAAGAGCAGGGAAAGAGATGATGGAAACAAAGAGAATTGCGGAAGAAAACGAAAGAAGACGGTATGAGGAAGAGAGTTTGTTTCTCACATTGTCCCTTTGAATTAAATAAAACAATGTTGGAAATTTTAAAAAAAACAGGAATATAGCTTTGATCAGGAAAGCTGAGAAAGATGAGGAGAAAAAAGCAAGGGAGAAAATTATGGTTAAAGTTAATGAAGACAAGGTGATGAATCTTGATATCTTATTGTACACTCAAATTGAAAACTGATGATCTCTACCAAAATATTTTGGGACTAAATGTTTGTGTATAGCTGAAGAGAAAGCGGAGGCTTGGATTACCAACTGAAACAGAATCTGCTTCGACATCATCAACTCATGTTTCTCCACTTAATACTAAGGTACAAAGCTTCATCATCTATTATTTTTTGTTACCCTTAAAACTACGAAGAATTAATGGGCCGTAACTTTTACAACAACATTACAACTACAGAGGGTAGTAATGTCGCCGCCAAGCCCAGCCTCGAAAGCAGAGGAGATGAGGGAATGCTTAAGGTCATTAAGACGAAACCACAAAGTAAGAAACGTTTTTTTTAAAAAAAAAAAAAAAAAAAAAAAAAACTAGGAAGCTAATGAAATCTTGTTTGTTTGTTGTCATAGGATGAAGATCCAAGAATCACGAGGAAGACATTTGAAACGCTTATGACAGTTGTGAGGAACGCAGCTAATAAGCCAGGTGAAGAAAAATATAGAAGAATCCGTCTCACGAACAACTTGTTCCATGAGAGAGTTGGGAGATATAGCGAAGGTATTGAGTTCTTGGAGCTTTGTGGATTCAAGAGACAGGATGGATCTGAGTTCTTTTCTCTACCGTATCGTGATGTAGACATCAACCGGCTTCGAGACGCAGCATTTCAACTGAACGCTGCAATTACCAATCCCTTCTTCGGTCTTCTCTCCACGGAAGCTGAAGACCGTGAACAATAAAGTTTATCTTCATGAATTCTTATGTTCCATCTATAACACATAATATAAGACAAATATCAAAGTGTATATTTTGCAAGTTAAATCTCAAAAAGTGTTATGTTGGCTACTATTAAGGACAAAAAGTGTATCCAGATCAATATAGCCAAAAATGAACAACGCCAAAAAAACCTCACCGGTTTCACAGACATGCGGAGAAGTTTAAAGAATTGATTTGGACACCTATGTCACCAAAATGCACTTATCTTTTTGGTCAAGGGTCATGAGAGAACTCCAAACCTAAGCGTGATTGAGTTGGAGTAATCTCAGGATGGGTGACCTTCCGGGAAGTGATTGTCGGAACTGTACGAGTGATGACAAAACACAGGGAAAGATCATGTGGTGATTATGTAGGGACAGTAACAAGTCTTTCAAACCTCCCGGCAAATCGGCCGTCGGATATTGATGGGCTCACGGGCCTAGTGAGAGGACATGAGGCCCATGGACTAGGATTGGACATGGGGACCACTGAGAGGTGACGGTCGGGCCGTTACAAGTGGTATTAGAGCCAAACCCAGACGAGTGTGGAGTCGAGTGCGCTCACACTGTCAGGGGTGACGGTCTTGGTGCGTAACGAGGACGTTGCGATTCTGTTAGTGGGGTGAATTGTGACATCTCGGTTTCAGGGACATGCGGAGAGGTTTAAAAAGAATTGATTTGGTCACCTATGTCACCAAAGTGCACTTATCTTTTCGGTCAAGAGTCTTGAAAGAACTCCAGAGTTAAGCGTGCTTGAGCTGTAGTAGTCTCAGGATGGGTGACCTTTCGGGAAGTGATTGTCGGAACTGTGCAAGTGAGGACAAAACACAGGAAAAGGAAATTTACTAATACTCAATACATATTAAAAATTATTAAAAATTTATTAAAAATATGTCAGTTAAGTTTATTAAAAATTTACTAATACTCAATACATATTAGATAATCAAATAAATATTTATTGGTTATAACTTATATGATACTACATAATCTACAGTTTATAACAAAAGGAAATATTAAATGGGTCAAAGACCTTAAATGGGGTTAATGAATTTACACATAAATGGGGTAGGTATAAATAGGGAGGAGGTTTTACTTGTTAACACTTAACATCTCTACTCCCTATTTATAATCACTCAATGTGCTTTGAAGGTATTAATTTGGGCATTCATCCTAAATAGTTAGTTAATGAAGTTTTGGTTAAAAGAATGATATAGTCGAAAATTAACATTGGAAATAACAATGTTATGAATCAGTCATACCTTTTTTTACTGATGAATATATTTCTACAATTAATTGAATTGTGGAGTAGTGTCTCTGATGAATATATTTCCACAATTAATTGAATTGTGGAGTAGTGTCTCTTATTTTCATTTTTTTTTTTTGAATGGAAGATGAAAAGAGAAGAGACACTATTCCATAATTCATTTAATGATAGAAATACACTCATCGGTAAACAATGTATGACTAATTCATAATATTGCTATTCCCAATGTTCATTTTCCATGATCATTTTTTTACCAAAACTTCATGTATATATATACAATGGTTCTTGTAAAAAAAAAAATTATATATATACAATGGTTCATTTTTATGTTTTCACTTCTTGAGAAATTGAAAGATTTGATTAGAGAAAATGTCAACGACGACCAAAGTTTATGAAAGGAGGAAGGTGAAGAAGGAAGGGGCAAAGCGTAATGTTGCATCGGAGTCAGCTCATGTTACTTTGAACGTGAAGGGTCAGGTAAGATTTCATGTAAGATTTGATTGTTGCTATACATATTCTACTTCTACATTAACCTAACTAATAGCATGTTTGGATATAGGACGAGGAAGAGGTTAGAGTGTTCAAGGTGAGAAGGAAGACTAAGTTGATTAAGTTGATGCAATATTACAGCGATATGAGAGGTGTCGAGTGGAACACATTTCGCTTTCTATTGGATGGCTCGAGAATTCGGGAGTACCATACTCCGGATGACGTATGTATTATCATTTGAGTTTCTTATAATATATAAGATCCGTATGTCAGTTGTAATTGATTCGTTTTTTTCACTGTGTTTTTTTTTGGTTAGCTGGAGCTTAAGGATGGAGATGAAATTGACGCAATGTTGTATCAAGAAAGTGGTTTTGGTCCATCGTCTTCTATAATATTTAGAGTTTGAGTATTTATGTAATAATACCCAGATTCAGATTTCTAAATCCACATATATATATATATATCAATAAATGGTTCATTGTTACATGCAAGAAAGAAATAAAAACGCTGTTGCTTCAGTTACAAGTTTTGAATAGAATAAAAGTGTTGCAAACATTGGGGAAACGGAAGTAACAATAGAAAGATGTTGTATGTGTTACAGTAGTAGATAAAGAATCTAATCAATTTTAAATGCTGCAACATACTACACAATGACCATTAAAACCATTTGTGTCTTCTTTCATCACTGGGAGTTCAAGAAATACTTGAGATCTTTAGAATATGGCAGCAGCAACTGTTGATAGTTTAGTTCCTTCTCTGTTTTAATATTATATCAGATCAGATCAATGTTCTGTTGTTTTGTGGGACCATCTTTGTAAAGAAACTGAAGTAGTTGAGGTTAATCGTGGATTGCGAAAGAGCTCGAAGTCCAAGATAAGGGATTCACGATGGCCCTGCAGCGTGGATATTTCCCTTGAAGAATATTCTAACAGTAGATATCAATGTTGAGGTCAAGCCTAGTCTCAAAAGCAGAGGAGATGAGAGAATGTTTAAGATCATTAAAACGAAACCACAAGTGTTGATGTATGAATGTAGCAAATAAGTTGAGGGTGGTCTTTAAGGCTAATACGAAGAATCTCTTTTAATAAACGAGCCGTGACTTGGCTGAAAACAGAATGAATTACAAGGAAGAGAGAAGGGTCCTAGGACTTGAACAAAGATGGCCAAAGCCGAACTGAATCGACAAGATCTATTTTCTTCTTAGTAATAAAATTAGCTCAATGCTTAAATTTTCTTGCACCTCCAAAGAGTATTTAAGATTTCGAGAAACAAATTTGTAAAATACTCTTCATTACATTGGGAACTAACAAACTTAGTTTTTGTAAGGTTAACTATCAAACAAGAACAAGGACCTTATTTTTCTTCTAGTAAGGTTCATCAATAAAACTGTTTTCAAAGATTATGTTTTTGCTGTGATCAGTCGTAAATCGTAATCTACTTTTTTTTTTTGGTCGTCTCAATCATAATCTACTTAAATCAAAGAGTTTTCCAATCTCAAGAAAACTGTGACAAATAATTGTATGTAGAAAGGTTAAACTCAAATATATAAATGTTTTTTTTTTTGAAATACAGTTCAAGTATCTTGTAGTCAAATGCAAAATAGCACCAATAACTAAGGCTATGAATGACCAGATTTTTAACTGGTTGTTAGTTTTTAGAGTTTTGGTTTTATAGTGTCTAAAATAAAATTAAAAAAAAAAAGCAAAAAAAAAAAGAAAAAGTTAAGTATTATTTCGTTGAAAATAAAGGCATTCCACTAAAACATCAAACTCGTTGTTTTTAGGGGTTTATTGAACGGAAGAATCTGTATCGTATCAAGGTCTGTATCCCGAGTGTATCCTCTTAGGCCGAAGACTCCTCTCGAGGAATACACCGTTTAGACTGCTAGGTTTGTTCAATCAGTTAGTCAGACCCCTCTGCTATGTATGTGGTAATAATATTTGCTCCCTTGGCTATGAAGTTATGTAGCGATTCAGTTCTGAAATCCTATTGTCAACAGCTTGACTATATCTCTGGTAGATCCTTAGCTAATAGTCACCCTTTGTCAATACTAGCTTGCGACTTCAGCCATCACCCAAATGTCATCAATCTTATTTGCTTTGTCCTCCTATTACCTTTAGCAACCAACTCTCACCATTCGCCATTATATTTGATATATCAATTGTCTGTGTCTTTCCGGCTACAAACTTTGTGTGGAAGCCTTAATCTCCATAGCCATGGCTCTTATGTGAGAGAGACTCCACATGTTATGTTACGGTCTGTCACTTATCCTTGGCGCATCCCTCTAATAGCTTCTTTGATGAGTTCTTTTTCTCCCAAACATATGAAGTTCCCTGTTATGGCCCTTGTACAACCTCAAGTAGCTCCCCTCACGCTGGTGAGACGCTTAGCCATGACGACAATTTCAACGTCTCCTAGTCATTGTTTGACAGGGACCACTTCACCTTCCAATGAGCTCCTCTTGGAAAAGTTATCGACATACTTGATCTCTCATGTGCTATTTGCTTCCTAGCAGGTGACTCAAAGCTCTCTTGGATTAATGGTCGATGTAATCTATGTTTATTTATCTTTGTTTGGCATTGGGGAATGCCTCTGTTTGCTTATGTTGTGTACTTTGGATCTCTGTATCCCTTCTTGGTATTTGAAATTAAGTGAATGAAATCAAGTATTTTGACAAAAAAAAAATTGAACGGAAGAATCTAATAGAATATGAAAAAATCAAAAAAATATACAAATCTAGTGTTATACAATTTTGTATTTTGAAGATTCTAATAAATTACAGTATTATTCAATTGACTGATTTTTAAATTTTATTAAAATGACAGTGTTATTTAATATTATATGGTTTTGATAATAATGTCATTTTGTAAGGAATTTAATCGAAAATTAAAAAAAAACTTGAAGAAGTAATTCCTACCTTTTATGATCTCATTCGAACATAATCCATATTTTTATGTTAAATTCTATTTGAAACTTGGAGAAAAATCAATCAAATTTAGTTTTCTTAAATTCTAAAGAATCAAAAAATTTAAAGTCTTGAATGATAATTTTTTTTAACCCAAACAAACAAAAAGGGAAAATTTCCAAAAAAAACTCTAACTTATTTTTATTTGGACGTTTAATACCCAATACCTTTTTGATTGGAACAAAAATACATGATATATTAAATTGATGTCAAATAAAACATTGTCTTTTAAAGATTGGTAGAATCAAACATACGACTTAACAGACATGTACATGACAAAATAGCTAAACCGAGTTAAATTTCATTCACAACTCAGTTTACTAACCAATTTTCCCCAAACAAAAACCAAAACCAACTTTAAAGCTAGTAAAAAAAAACAAGGCCATTTGTTAACAACTCAGTTTACTAACTAATTTCTAGTTTAGTCTATAAAAGAGTTAATCAACAAGAAATATCATTAATCAGCACGGAATACTAATTGGTCCCAAGTCTTACCGGTTTTGAATTATCCGGATGAGTGGCTTGAGCAGGTGGAGATGGATGAGCGGCTGGCTCAATCATATTCTATAGGTCCATGAACAGGGTAAAGGTTGTTCCAATTTAATCCTGATGAAAACCGTTGTTAGACCAAACCCAATACACATACTCATTTGAGTGTCTATATCTTTTAATAATACTAAAGATAATACAAATTTCTTCACATCCTTCCTTTTAACTTTTGTCCTCCCATTAGTCATCTTTGGGTGTCTAACTTTTTTTATTAAAAAAATGTTTAAAGTATATTTTATAATATCATACATGTTAGTTATATAATTTATGCAATATTAAGAAAATAAAAACTAGTAGTAGAATACATTTACTAAAAAAAACAAATATATTACATTAAAAACTTTAAAACATATATTACAATTCTAAAAAAACCACAAATTTAAAACTGAATACAATTTAAAAAAAAACATATAATGATAGAAACATATGAAAGCATTATGAATAACATAATTAGCATCGGTCTAATATCGAGTTGTGCCAAATTTTTGCCAGATATGTTCAACCAAATCAGCTTTAAGCCGTCGATGTTGCGTTGTATCACGAACTTGATTCCAAGCACCAATCACTTCGTCGAGGTTGTTAATCCTATCTGTAGAATATGTTAAATCGACACGTGAAGTCCGGCTTCCTTCTCGTTGATGGAATTCTGCTGTATTGTACAGGCTGTATCCATCTCGTTCATCTTCTACTATCATATTGTGCAATATGATACATGCTCGCATTATCTTTCCTATTTTTGCCTTATCCAAAAAAAGTGCAGGATTTTTAACAATCGCAAAACGAGCTTGCAAGATTCCAAAAGCACGTTCGACATCTTTTCGGGCAGCTTCTTGACACCTTGCAAATAATGATGCTTTCGGGTCTTGTGAAAGTGAAATTGATTGGATGAATGTTGCCCATCTCGGATATATACCATCAGTGAGGTAGTAAGCCATATTGTAATGTCGTCCGTTGACATAGTAATCTACTCTCGGAGCTCGACTTTCTAAGATGTCATAAAAAACTAGTGAACGGTCAAGAACATTGATATCATTTAAAGTACCTGGAGGACCAAAAAATGCATGCCAAATCCAGAGATCTTGCGATGCCACAGCCTCTAAAACGATTGTAGGTTTTCCAGATCCACGAGAATACTGTCCTTTCCAAGCTGTTGGACAATTCTTCCATTCTCAATGCATACAATCAATGCTTCCGATCATCCCGGGAAATCCGCGGTCCTCTCCTAAATTGAGTAATCGTTGGAGATCCTCTGATGTAGGTCTTCTTAGGTACGTATCTTGAAACAAATATATAATTCCCTCCACAAAATTTTCCAAGCATTGCATTGCGGTTCTATCTGCGAGGCGGAGGTACTCGTCAACCGCATCAGATGCACACCCATATGCCAAAATACGAATGGCTGCTGTACACTTTTGTAATCCAGACAGACCCAACCTTCCCGTAGCATCTCTTCTTTGTTGGAAATATGATACTTCATTGGATAGTGCTTCAACAATACGAATGAACAATGATTTGTTCATTCGAAAACGACGACGGAAACTACCAGCAGAGAACGTAGCATTTTTGCTGAAATAATCATTCCATAATTGAATATGCCCTTCTTCGTGTTGTCTATCAATATAAACTCTTGGCCGCCTTGAAGTAGTTGGTTGTTGATCATTGCCATAATCATCTAGGCAATCTTGGAATAGATTGCCAAAATGTTCATCAAAAAATTCATCATATTCATCATCTAAATCTGGGGAAGACATGATAATAAGAAATGAGAGATTTTTTAAGAGAAAGTTGGGATGAGAGATTTTTTAAGAGTGAATAAAACACAAGGAATATGAGTTTACAAGAGAGTTGGGAAGTAGCCGATATACAAGTTTGCTATATATACAAGTTTTCTGAACATCAAGTGGGGAAAGAAAAACACAAAAAAGTTCACGGGTGTTGTTCTCTTGTTGTTCACGGGCGTTGTTCTCTTGTTGTTCACGTGCGTTGTTCTCTTGTTGTGGTGAAAGAAAAACACAAAAAACCAAGACCAGAGACTTTTTGTTCTCTTGTGCCGACTTGAGATCACAAGGAGAAAGTCACGGGAAGATCAGAACCAAGACCAGAAACTTGTTGTTCTCTTGTGCCGACGTGAGATCAGAACCAACACATGAGATAAGAACCTATCAACAAACAACAGAACATAACCACTTAACATTGGTTAGAACGAAACAAGAACAGAACAATATAGCGGTCACCTATGTCACCAAAGTGCACTTATTGATTAAAACAAAACAAGAACGGAACCACTAGACATCCCGTCAAAACGAAACAAGAACAGAACAACTTAGCATTGATAACAGAACATAACCACTTAACATTGATTAAAACAAAACAAGAACGGAACCACTAGACATCCCGTCAAAACGAAACAAGAACAGAACAACTTAGCATTGATAACAGAACATAACCACTTAACATTGATACAAGACTCAAACTATCCTAACATCTCATCAATTAGCTTCTTTCTCAGATTGATTTCAGCCTCGGACAGATCAGTTTTGTTGACTAGACTCGCTAGAAGTCGTTGCTTGGAAATTCGTTCTCTCGCAGCTATTTCTCTCTCTCTGATCTCCCACGCCTTCTCTAACTTTTGTAGAGAATTACCCTCAGTTTCTATACCACCACCATTGTTTTTTGTTTTCCTTTTGGATGCCTTAACACCTGGAGGGCGTTCAATAGCTTCTTCCTCGAGACGAGAAGTTGTATTTGAACTGGAGGAATATGTGCCACTAACATCAACCTTTGTTCGTTTGGTGTTTTCAGGTCCTCTCAAAGCATTCGAAGAACACCACTTCTGCTCATGACGAAGAAGCCTCCAAGCATGCTCTAGAGAGACCTTTTAATTCTACAAACAAGACTCCCTTCTAGTTTAAGTGTTACAACTGTTTTTATTCTAAAAGACTACCTTTTTTATTTCTACAAATGTTTTTAGTGTTTAAGTGTTACAACTACCAAACATTTACTAAATGCTTAACTACCAAGCAATAAATCAATCGGATTCTACTTTAAAAAAACAAGACTATGGTCATAAGCATTAAACCAAATCCAATATATGAGTCGGTTATGATCAAACCTGATGTGTGAATGCATAAGCTAATGCTCTTTCCCTTCTCAT
>NC_025702.1:8316581-8318575 GCF_000633955.1 Camelina sativa | reverse complement strand
TTTCGCTTTTTTAAAGCTAAGTGCTTTGATAAAACCCCAAAAGACAAAACAGTTAGATTCTAATAGAAAAGACCCTTTTGTATACTATACGGGAGAAGAAGAGAAGAGGAGGAAATGGAACCTGAGAGAGAGAGAGACTGCAGAAGCAGATCTGGAAGCAGAGGGGAGCTCAAAACCTTCTAAAAATCCGAATCCGACTCCTTCTTTGTTGTAACAACGGGCTTCGTATCGACGATTTGATGAGTAGTCTCTGGCTCTTCTTCTTCTTCTTCTTCGGATTCATCAAATGATATCAATCTCTTGTGTTTCTTCTTCTTGCTCTCCTTCTATTTCTTAGGAGATGATTGCTCCTCCTCTTCTTCGGATTCATCTGATGATATCGATCTCTTGTGTTTCTTCTTCTTGCTCTCCTTCGCTTTCTTAGGAGACTGCTCCTCCTCCTCCTCTTCGGCCGCGTGTCTCTTCGATTTCTTCGAGGGTTTCGTCTTCTAAAGGCGACGAGGCGAGATCGGTTTAGAGGACGACGAGGCGAGATCGAATCGATCGGAAGAAAAAGAGGACGATGCGAGAGCTATTGTCGTGATGTTCTTTTGTGTTTCTCTCGTTTCGATATTGTCGAGAGAAAGAAAGAAAACGAAGAGAAAGATAAAACTGAATAATAAAAAACAAAAAAACAAAACTCAACCAATACAAATTATACACATGTCGGGTCTCTGCTACTCTCAAAGGATCACTGCAGAGACACAAATCTCTCAAAAATTAGAATTAAAACTTTTCTTTTTTTTTTTGTTTCTATTACTAAAAAAATCAGAGACATCCCAAGAGATTGTGCAATGGGATTGCTCTTAGTATCAAGAGCAGAGCAGAGAGATGCATCATCGAATTAAACTCATGAAGAGAAGAAGAAGATATTACACAGAAACAATTGAGGGGGAAATATGACATTGTATTTATCCCAATTAAACTTCCTAAAAACCACTAATGACATTGTATTTATAACTTTACTTCTCATTAGAGCCATCAACAGTTTTCATAAAAAAAATATTTACAAAATCATTAAATGTAATTCTCTGAAGTTTTTATTGTTATAACCATTTGTATGTATAACTTTAGAGAAATAGTTAAGAGAAAGTTTTATATAAACAATAAATTTTATGATATTTGGTAAATAATTATATATTGGTGAACACAAGGTAAGCTTTTCAAGTTTCATACTGTTTCTGTTTAACAAAGAGTATCATTTTAGAGAAACTTTTAATGCATTTTAATGTATTTTATGCTAAATTTCTTAATTTACCCCTAAACCCAAAGCTCATCTTATTGAATTTAATTTATTAAACAATTATTAAATAGGGGCAAACATGTATAATTCATTATTTTCTTAATTTGTGTGAAATGTGTCAAAATGACGCTTTTGTGCATTTCTTAAGTCGATCTGAATTTAACATTTTGCTCTTTATTATCTTGTTTTATTTTATTTTCGATATTCTTAATATTATTTTTGGTGATTAATCTAATACGTACTACTCATTATGTTCCTTAAAAATTGATGTTTTGTGATTTTTTTCATATTCTACAAAGATTGATTTTCTACAACTTTTAATTAATTAATATTAAATTTTTGTAAACTTTAAGAAATAATCATTAAGAAAATTTAAAAACTGAATTGCCATTGGTTTATAATTACACAATACTTTTTTAGAAAAAAATAATAATGTATTAAAGTTAATAATCATTGATTCTTAATTTGTGTTAAAAAGCCCTCTACATTGATTTTTAAGAGATAGAGTGAGTATTTAAGAAAATGCAAACTATTATAAAAAAAATTGTGGAAAAAAAAATTATTATTAACTATCTGACCCGGGACTCACCCGATTTGACCAGATTGTATTTAATGGGTAGACCCGAATCGCCCCGGTTGTGTCTGATACACTGCAAATTGTGAAACCCTGCGTCGAACTAAACAACACACATCGTTTTTTTTTTTTTTTTTT
>NC_025702.1:8313506-8315974 GCF_000633955.1 Camelina sativa | reverse complement strand
TTTTTTTTTTTTTTTTTTTTTCCTCCTGTTCGATATGTACTGTGATCGAGTGGAAGCTGATACTGGAATCAGCAAAACGTTAAAGAACCGTCTCAATGGCGGTTCCGCTCACATCTCTTCTCGCGTCACACAAGTCACGAGGAAGAGGTTCGTTCTATTAATCTCTCACTCTCCCTTTAGTAAAAATCTTAACTTGCTTCTTTTGAATCTCCTCTTTGGGTTTTGGTTCTTTGATTTTGCTCATTAAGTCAAGTTGCGTTGCTAATCCTTAAACAAATTCAAACGGTTCATAGATTTTAGCTCTGTATGTTTAGGTGATTTGGGAATTGGGATGATGATGTCTCCTTCTGTATTAGTTGGAAACAAAGTCTGATGAATGTTGTTTGTTTCAGAGGAAGGGCGGATGATGATAAGTGGGAGCATGATCTTTTCGAAGGCTACGACGAGCCTCAGCTTTCAAGTATGTTGTTAAGCTGCTCACTTGTCTTTGCTTGCTTAAAGTTAAAGTTTTTTTTTGATCATTGATATATTATATCTGTTTTGGTTGTTTGTTGACTCTGTTGCATTGATCTTGCTAAGATCGCAGAATTGACCCTAAAGATCTCCGTTTGAAGCTTCGAAAGAAACATCATGGCTTGCAAAGTGGTGGACGAGCTTTTAGTTTGAGCGTTGGGGATCTACGGAATAAGCTCTCTGGGACTGTGAATCCACAATCTAGAAGGCAGGCTGCTAGACCTGTCATAAGTAAGGTTTCAGGTGCAACCAAATCTGAGACTAGAACGGCTCCGAACGGAGCAACCAAGAAGAAATCACAGCAGGTTATATAATACTTCATCCTCTCCAAATTTAGTTCCTTAAAAGTATTATTATACCGTATAGCTTTGCTTTGCGACTTAAGGGATGTTTTTCAAGAACTAGCTCTCAGTTTGTTATGTTTTTGGTTCAGAATGATGCATCGGTTGATAGCTTCCTGGAATCATTGGGTCTCGAGAAATATTCCACCTCATTTCAAGTGGAAGAAGTATGTGAATGTATTTACTTACTGTTTAGATTAATTTGTGAGTTCTCTTATTGATGCCATCTATAGATGTATTACAAGGAGTCTTATTGATTTCCATCTTATTCCAGGTTGATATGGATGCTCTAATGCATATGACAGATGATGACCTCAAAGCTCTGCTCATACCAATGGTAAAAATCCTTGATAAGCTTCCACATGATTTATCTTTATCATGGCTTGTTAACTGTATACCATAGAATAATCATTGCCTCAGTTTAGTTCCAGTCATAATAAGATAATGCATCTATCATTAGTCATCAACATGATTCGATTCATCTTCTCTGTAATCTTTAGTCTTTACAATGGTGTGTTCTTTTTCAGGGACCTAGGAAGAAGATACTTCTTGCTTTGGGATCTAAACGTGGATAGTCCAGCTTCGAGCTTTAGGTGCATGATGATACATCTGGGATGGTGTCAGAAAGATGCTGCATTTGACTCTTTTTTTTCTCATCTGTATCTCGAGAGACAAAAAGTAGTTGAGAGTTTTGAGATTAAACGGTTGTAACCTTTTAACATAGAGAGTGAGACAAGAAGAACAATCTTGATTCTCTTGATGAACCTTGTAGAAGCAAAGGAGACAACAAAATTTGTTATTTTCATTTGATAAATCACCCTGGGAAGTGACTGGAAGCTAGACACAAACACAGATCATAAACCAAATTTTGCTAAAATCACGAATGATAGACGTAATCTGAAAGTGAATTTGGTAGAACAGATTTCGTAGATCCTCAATTTTCAAAGAGAATGATTGAATCTACCAATTTACATTGAAGGCTTTTCAGGACAGATTTCGTAGCAAGCAACTAAACATGTCTTAATTCTTAAGTAGGTTTTAACCAACCGCAAAATTATATTTTTGAAAGTAAAATAAAAAAATAGTTTTTAATAGATTAACTATATATATGACTAATGTACAACATGCACGTTTTTCAAAATCTAAATAACAAAAATGCAAAAAAAAATAGTACTAAAAATCTTGCTAATCAAGTATACATTATCTTCAAAATATCTTATTTTAGAATTGTTTACATATGATTCAGAAATAAGTTATTAAATATTACAATTCTTTTTTATTTCTTTCTTTTTTTTGCAGATATAATGGACAAATATGTATTGACGTAAAGATTAATTTGGGATTGCACATACATTTTTATTGTTAGCATTTAATATTGTAATGAATTAAAGAGATATTTTAGGAAATACTTAAGAATTGTACAAAACAATATTTAACGAGATATTGTAATTAGTCGTTGATTGATTAAGGAGATATTTTAGGAATTTTTTTTGCACAAAATCTTGGTTTTAAATTTCATTTAATAAATTAAAATTAAAAATATTTATTGCCAATTGCATGCATGTAAATAAGTGTGAACTTCAGGATTTATTTCATGAATCCCCCCCAATATTT